>NC_143027.1:5512500-5535000 GCF_057628025.1 Oncorhynchus mykiss
CGTTCTGTCTGTAATTGACACAGGAGTGTGTGTGTGTGTGTGTGTGTGTGTGTGTGTGTGTGTGTGTGTGTGTGTGTGTGGGTGTGTGTGTGTCAATGTCTGTATGTCAATGTCTGTGTGTCAATGTCTGTGTTGATGTCTTTGTGTGTGTGTGTGTGTGTGTGTGTGTGTGTGTGTGTGTCAATGTCTGTGTTGATGTCTGTGTTGATGACTGTGTGAGTGTGTGTGTGTGTGTGTGTGTGTGTGTGTGTGTGTGTGTGTGTGTGTGTGTGTGTGTGTGTGTGGACAGTGAAGAGAGCCTACTGCTAAACCACTGGTATTAAACAGGGCCATTTGTGGTAAAACGATGTGTGTGTGTGGGGGGGGGGGGGGGGGGGGAGGGGGAGGGGACACTCTGCCAGGTTGGGGCCGGCCCCTTGCCTCCACTAGCATCATGATATGGTGGTCTGGTCCCAGCTAAGCAGATGGCTACTGATTGGGCAGCCTCAGCGTCTCTAATTCAGGGTAGTGTACAGGATCAGGGACTGGTCATGCTGGGCTAGGTAGGACTGCACAGAGAAGCAGGTTGGCATTTATTGCCATGAATGTTGTTCTGGAGGCAAATGGGCATTTATGGTCATTAACGTTGTTCTGGAGGCAGGTCTGCAGTGTGGTCACTAGCTGGCACAAAGTAATGCAACTGATTTTAAATCTAACTGACCCTAACCTTAACCTTAACCACACTGCTAACACTAATGCCTAACCTTAACCACACTGCTAACACTAATGCCTAACCTTAACCACACTGCTAACACTAATGCCTAACCTTAACCACACTGCTAACACTAATGCCTAACCTTAACCACACTGCTAACACTAATGCCTAACCTTAACCTTAACCTTAACCACACTGCTAACACTAATGCCTAACCTTAACCTTAACCTTAACCACACTGCTAACACTAATGCCTAACCTTAACCCTAACCTTAACCACACTGCTAACACTAATGCCTAACCTTAACCACACTGCTAACACTAACCCTAACCTTAACATTAACCTTAACCACACTGCTAACACTAATGCCTAACCTTAACCCTAACCTTAACCACACTGCTTACATGGATGCCTAACCTTAACCACACTGCTAACACTAATGCCTAACCTTAACCTTAACCACACTGCTAACATGAATGCCTAACCTTAACCACACTGCTAATGCTAATGCCTAACCTTAACCACACTGCTAACCCTAATGCCTAACCTTAACCACACTGCTAACCCCAAACCCTAACCCTAACCACACTGCTAACCCCAACCCTAACCACACTACTAACCCCAACCCCTAACCTTAACCCTAACCACACTGCTAACCCCAACCCCTAACCTTAACCCTAACCACACTGCTAACCCCAACACCCAACCCCTAACCTTAACCCTAACCACACTGCTAACCCCAACCCCTAACCCTAACACTAACCACACTGCTAACCCCAACCCTAACCCTAACCACACTGCTAACCCCAACCCCTAAACCTAACCACACTGCTAACCCCAACCCCTAAACCTAATCACACTGCTAACCCCAACCCTAACCCTAACCACACTGCTAATCCCAACCCCTAACCCTAACCACACTGCTAACCCCAACCCTAACCCTAACCACACTGCTAACCCCAACCCCTAAACCTAACCACACTGCTAACCCTAACCCCAACCCCCAAAACTAACCCTAACCACACTGCTAATCCCAACCCTAACCCTAAACACAGCTAACCCCAACCCCCAACCCCTAACCTTAACCCTAACCACACTGCTAACCCCAACCCCTAACCCTAATCACACTGCTAACCCCAACCCCTAACCACACTGCTAACCCCAACCCCTAACCCTAACCCTAATCACACTGCTAACCCCAACCCCTAACCCTAAAACTAATCACACTGCTAACCCCAACCCCTAACCCTAACCACACTGCTAACACCAACCCCTAACCCTAACCACACTGCTAACCACAACCCCTAACCCTAATAACACTGCTAACCCCAACTCCTACCCCTAACCCTAACACTAATCACACTGCTAACCCCAACCCCTAACCCTAACCACACTGCTAACACCAACCCCTAACCCTAACCACACTGCTAACCCCAACCCCTAACCCTAATCACACTGCTAACCCCAACCCCCAACCCCTAACCTTAACCCTAACCACACTGCTAACCCCAACCCCTAACCCTAACACTAACCACACTGCTAACCCCAACCCTAACCCTAACCACACTGCTAACCCCAACCCCTAACCTTAACCCTAACCATACTGCTAACCCCAACCCTAACCCTAACCACACTGCTAACACCAACCCCTAACCTTAACCCTAACCATACTGCTAACCCCAACCCTAACCCTAACCACACTGCTAACCCCAACCCCTAACCCTAACCACACTGCTAACCCCAACCCCTAACCCTAACCACACTGCTAACCCCAACCCCTAACCCTAACCACAGTGCTAACCCCAACCCCTAACCCTAACCACACTGCTAACCCCAACCCCTAACCCTAACCACACTGCTAACCCCAACCCCTAACCCTAACACTAACCACACTGCTAACACCAACCCCTAACCCTAACCACACTGCTAACACCAAACCCTAACCCTAACCACACTGCTAACCCCAACCCCTAACCCTAACCACACTGCTAACCCCAACCCCTAACCCTAACACTAACCACACTGCTAACCCCAACCCTAACCCTAACCACACTGCTAACCCCAACCCCTAACCTTAACCCTAACCATACTGCTAACCCCAACCCTAACCCTAACCACACTGCTAACCCCAACCCCTAACCTTAACCCTAACCATACTGCTAACCCCAACCCCTAACCCTAACCACACTGCTAACCCCAACCCCTAAACCTAACCACACTGCTAATCCCAACCCCTAACCCTAACCACACTGCTAACCCCAACCCTAACCCTAACCACACTGCTAACCCCAACCCCTAAACCTAACCACACTGCTAACCCTAACCCCAACCCCCAACCCTAACCACACTGCTAATCCCAACCCTAACCCTAACCACACTGCTAACCCCAACTCCCAACCCCTAACCTTAACCCTAACCACACTGCTAACCCCAACCCCTAACCCTAATCACACTGCTAACCCCAACCCCTAACCCTAATCACACTGCTAACCCCAACCCCTAACCCTAACACTAATCACACTGCTAACCCCAACCCCTAACCCTAACCACACTGCTAACACCAACCCCTAACCCTAACCACACTGCTAACCCCAACCCCTAACCCTAATCACACTGCTAACCAAAACCCCTAACCCTAACACTAATCACACTGCTAACCCCAACCCCTAACCCTAACCACACTGCTAACACCAACCTCTAACCCTAACCACACTGCTAACCCCAACCCCTAACCCTAATCACACTGCTAACCCCAACCCCCAACCCCTAACCTTAACCCTAACCACACTGCTAACCCCAACCCCTAACCCTAACACTAACCACACTGCTAACCCCAACCCTAACCCTAACCACACTGCTAACCCCAACCCCTAACCTTAACCCTAACCATACTGCTAACCCCAACCCTAACCCTAACCACACTGCTAACACCAACCTCTAACCTTAACCCTAACCATACTGCTAACCCCAACCCTAACCCTAACCACACTGCTAACCCCAACCCCTAACCCTAACCACACTGCTAACCCCAACCCCTAACCCTAACCACACTGCTAACCCCAACCCCTAACCCTAACCACACTGCTAACCCCAACCCCTAACCCTAACCACACTGCTAACCCCAACCCCTAACCCTAACCACACTGCTAACCCCAACCCCTAACCCTAACACTAACCACACTGCTAACACCAACCCCTAACCCTAACCACACTGCTAACACCAAACCCTAACCCTAACCACACTACTAACCCCAACCCCTAACCCTAACCACACTGCTAACCCCAACCCCTAACCCTAACACTAACCACACTGCTAACCCCAACCCTAACCCTAACCACACTGCTAACCCCAACCCCTAACCTTAACCCTAACCATACTGCTAACCCCAACCCTAACCCTAACCACACTGCTAACCCCAACCCCTAACCTTAACCCTAACCATACTGCTAACCCCAACCCCTAACCCTAACCACACTGCTAACCCCAACCCCTAAACCTAACCACACTGCTAATCCCAACCCCTAACCCTAACCACACTGCTAACCCCAACCCTAACCCTAACCACACTGCTAACCCCAACCCCTAAACCTAACCACACTGCTAACCCTAACCCCAACCCCCAACCCTAACCCTAACCATACTGCTAACCCCAACCCTAACCCTAACCACACTGCTAACCCCAACCCCTAACCTTAACCCTAACCACACTGCTAACCCCAACCCCTAACCCTAATCACACTGCTAACCCCAACCCCTAACCCTAATCACACTGCTAACCCCAACCCCTAACCCTAACACTAATCACACTGCTAACCCCAACCCCTAACCCTAACCACACTGCTAACACCAACCCCTAACCCTAACCACACTGCTAACCCCAACCCCTAACCCTAACCACACTGCTAACCCCAACCCCCAACCCCTAACCTTAACCCTAACCACACTGCTAACCCCAACCCCCAACCCTAACCACACTGCTAACCCCAACCCCCAATCCTAACCACACTGCTAACCTCCAACCTCCAACCCCCAACCCTAACCACACTGCTAACCTCCAACCTCCAACCCCCAACCCTAACCACACTGCTAACCTCCAACCTCCAACCCCCAACCCTAACCACACTGCTAACCTCCAACCTCCAACCCCCAACCCTAACCACACTGCTAACCTCCAACCTCCAACCCCCAACCCTAACCACACTGCTAACCTCCAACCCCCAACCCTAAATTAAGACAAAATAGCAAGTGTTTTGTTTTTATGTTGTTGTTGTTTATATTATAGCCAATTTTGACTTTGCAGCTGGCCCATCTAGCGTAAATCGCTCAGTTATTCCTCCAGGGCTAAATTCATGACAATAAACGTCAACCTAGGAACTGAGCATATGTAATGTAATAATGAGATTATTTACTACTAAGAACACATGAATCTTTGTGGCCCTGAAATTTACACAGAAAATTGACTTTCATGTAAATAATTTTTTTAAAAAGGACGAGAAGAAATTTTTTTAAAAATGCAACGATATGAAATTCTGATTGAATGTCCTTTCTTCTCCTTTCTTAGATGTAGAGTTCACTCATGACGGCGTCCGGGTAGGCAAAGGCCGATTTTTGTCTGAGCAGATGGTCGGGGGGGGTTGGAACATAATGATAATACATTTTTACACTACAAATTGACCACAACTCATCCGAAAAAATAGATTTTATTTGAAAATAACATTCCGTTCAGAACTTGACGACACTGAGACATCGCCACGGTTCTTCTTTTTTTTTAATTCGTAGGAATACTTGTAAATAAATTTCCTTATTTTTTTTAGAATTTTTGAATTTCTGCTGAGTTCAGTCTTTAAAAAAAAAACGTAGAATCCTAAACTAAAATGGTATCTTTTATTTAGTTATTTTGTTTAGAGGCTTTGGCCCACGGGCTGCCTGTTTCAGACCCTTGTAAATGATTTTCTCTTGGTGCCATTTCACGATTGGTAAAAAAAAACAAACACAAAAAAACACATACAAAACAAAACAGTCAATTTAGCTACTGTAGTTTTACTGTGAGGAAGAGAGTAATTCTGGAGCAATTCTATTCTATAGAATACATTCTACTATATTCTACTATTCTACTGTATTGTAATATAATACACTACTGTAAATCTACTGTAGTTTTACTGTGAGGAAGAGAGTAATTCTGGAGCAATTCTATTCTATAGAATACATTCTACTATATTCTACTATTCTACTGTATTGTAATATAATACACTACTGTAAATCTACTGTAGTTTCACTGTGAGGAAGACAGTACTTCTGGAGCAATTCTATTCTATAGAATATATTCTACTATATTCTACTATTCTACTGTATTGTAATATAATACACTACTGTAAATCTACTGTATTGTTATAGAATATACTACTGTAATACGACTGTATTGTTATAGAATATACTACTGTAATACGACTGTATTGTTATAGAATATACTACTGTAATACGACTGTATTGTTATAGAATATACTACTGTAATTCTACTGTACTGTAACATAATATGCGACTGTAATTCTACTGTACAGTCATAGAATATACTACTGTAATACTACTGTAAAACTACTGTATTGTAATAGAATATACTACTGTAAATCTACTGTATTGTAATAGAATATACTACTGTAAATCTACTGTAAATCTACTGTATTGTAATAGAATATACTACTGTAATTCTACTGTATTGTTATAGAATATACTACTGTAATTATACTGTATTGTAATAGAATATACTACTGTAATACTACTGTATTGTAATATAATATACTACTGTAATTCTACTGTATTGTGATAGAATATACTACCGTAATTCTACTGTATTGTAATACTGTGATTCAACTGTATTGTAAGATAATATACTACTGTAATTCTACTGTATTGTAATATAAAATACTACTGTAATTCTACTGTATTGTAATATAAAATACTACTGTAATTCTACTGTATTGTAATATAAAATACTACTGTAATTCTACTGTAAGAACCCAGCAGACACTGTAACCTTTTATGTTACAATTCTCCAACCAGGTTCAACCAACTTGTTAATAAACAATCATGATCATTGTCAAAATGTATACACGTTATAAAAAATAATAATAAACTTCACTTTTGTTAATCCTTTGATTTAATCTCCATTGTAGTAAGAAGAGACAGAGGGAGACGATCATTTAACCGTAATTTATACAGGTTAGTGTTATTGAGATAAAACCCACAGAGAAGTAAAGACAACTAATAAGGTATAATCTGAGACGGAATTGAATAATCTGTAATGAGAATATTGTATAGAGTACATGACTAAGACAATACAGTGCTTTACATCAACACTTGCTGTGGACATTAGGTCAATAAGGGGTAATTATGACAGATTAAATTAGTAGCCACAATCTAACTCTGCATCGTCATAAAGCAGGTATAAAATATATACTGTTTTATAACATATCATTTGTTTGCTTTATCCCAAAACCTGGATTGCACTGCTTTCAGGATATAAGGAAGTAAATGAATAATATTGTGATTTGGATCCGTTGTCCCGTTGTTATTGCCACATCTATTTAGTCACGTGATCAGGCCCTGAGGTCACCTGAGGTCACCAGCCAGCAGAGCTCATGTGGTGACCGGGCTGATAGAGATTACATCGCAGTATGTTTCATGCATTATGCAGTAGAACACTTTTAGTTTGGTTTTAGCCGGTTGATTGTCAGCTGGGATATTGTTACGTCATGTTAACAAGGCTAACATAAAGGCTAAAGTGCGGCGACTGCAGTAGCACCCATCTCTTCACACTGATACTTCAGCTTCAGCTAAACCCAGACTGATGCTTCAGCTATACCCAGACTGATGCTTCAGCTATACCCAGACTGATGCTTCAGCTATACCCAGACTGATGCTTCAGCTTCAGCTAAACCCAGACTGATGCTTCAGCTATACCCAGACTGATACTTCAGCTTCAGCTAAACCCAGACTGATGCTTCAGCTATACCCAGACGGACGCTTCAGCTATACCCAGACTGATGCTTCAGCTATACCCAGACTGATTCTTCAGCTATACCCAGACTGATGCTTCAGCTATACCCAGACTGATACTTCAGCTATACACAGACTGATTCTTCAGCTATACCCAGACTGATACTTCAGCTATACACAGACTGATGCTTCAGCTATACCCAGACTGATACTTCAGCTATACCCAGACTGATGCTTCAGCTATACCCAGACTGATGCTTCAGCTATACCCAGACTGACGCTTCAGCTATACCCAGACTGACGCTTCAGCTATACCCAGACTGATGCATTAGCTATACCCAGACTGATGCTTTAGCTATACCCAGACTGATGCTTCAGCTATACCCAGACTGATGCTTCAGCTACACCCAGACTGATGCTTCAGTTATACCCAGACTGATTCTTCAGCTATTCCCAGACTGGTGCTTCAGCTACACCCAGACTGCTTTCCATACTAGCCTAATGTTTAATTTCAACTTTATTTTACAAGGATTTGTTTATTTAACATATTACCATTGTACGGGTGTATTTATGGATTTGAGCATTGGTGTAGCTCTAGCATTTTGGGGCCCCCCACCTCACGGAAAACATTTTAGTGGCCTCCCTCTTGATGGCAGAGAGACAAACATTTTAGTGGCCTCCCTCTTGATGGCAGAGAGAGGAACATTTTAGGGGCCTCCCTATTGATGGCAGAGAGAGGAACATTTTAGGGGCCTCCCTCTAGATGGCAGAGAGAGGAACATTTTAGGGGCCTCCCTCTAGATGGCAGAGAGAGGAACATTTTAGGGGCCTCCCTCTTGATAGCAGAGAGAGAAAAAAATGTAAAGGTGCAATTCTACTCGTTTTTCCGTGAGGTAGAGAGAAAAAATGTGCAGTTTTAAAGTTAATTCCCTACAATTTTTCCAAGATTTATGCCTTGTTAGTCGCTCAGTGGTGCAGAGACTAACCGAAATGTCTGTAACTTTTCTATTTTTAAAACAAAAAATTAACCGGTTTGTGTTTTTACTATGAGATCAATGCGCATTTTCTCTAGAGGTAAGTCAGATCAAGCCCGAACTGTGTGACGTGGTAGGGAGTTGTAGTTTCCAAAAGACCAATATTTCACATAGTTTAGTGCAGAAAACAATGTAATTACATACAATGACCATAATCCATTGCGTGTCTCCTACTTGTCCGGTCTGCATGTGGCAGACAAAGGGAGGGAGAGATGGAAGAATGTGCGATAGAGAGGGATAGCTAGCATCAAGACGCTGAAGATCGTGACGGGATGTAGAGAGCAGCTGTTGCTTCACCAGGTATCTCTACCTGAAAATACCTGATCTAAGTGATTGTTAGTTGTTATTCAGCAGTCCTAAAAGTACACCATATTTACTTTGAAGAACTACTAAAAAATAGTGACGTTGTCAGACAGCAGCTCTGTAGAGATGAGATGATGACTTGGACTGAAATACTAAAGTCATTGAAATAAGACACATATAATATATACAACAACTGAAATATTGTATTAAAGTCAAGTGAATAAACGGTTATTATTAAGTGATGAGCAGTCATGGGCAGTCACTACCATCACGGCACTTTTATTTAGTGTTTTATTCTGTGGTGTTACAGCCTTCGACCCACATTGTGTATAGTGCATTTAATATACACGTGCTTTGTCCTACGGGTCATTGCATGAAAAGAGTTCCTTTTGCGCCCCTTGTGATATTACAAGTAATCGCTGTGCACCAATATAGAATGTTTAAAGCATGTTATATCAAATGAAGTGACCACATGGAGAATTCAATAAATTAAAATACATTTTTTAATGAATAAAGGCTTGGTAAAAAATGTTTTAAAAAGTGTCAAAATGCATCCCTTTGTCAACACTATGTCAACTTCTAGGAAAATGTCATCGCAGTTTTCACCATCATTGTAAAAGTCCTAGTTATTTCTGTTGTTTCTTTGACAAAGACAATTCTAAAGATTATTATGTATTTAATGTGATTAGTAATTTATTTATTTATTGTCCATTTAATTGTAAATTGAACACTGTAACGTGAACTGAACTCTCATTTTATTATGGGGAAACTAACTAAGAATTATAATCCTAAAGAAACATTGAACATCTGACAGTCAACTGGTAGTGTAAAAGCAGGTGAGCTGGTTCTAGTCTTCTTGACCATTTTCTGGTGTTTTGTGGTGGAAAACTGAGCGGTTCGAGCGTAACATAGATAACGACATAGATAACGACATAGATAACGACATAGATAACGACATAGATAACGACATAGATAACGACATAGATAACAACATAGATAACAACATAGATAACGACATAGATAACAACATAGATAACGACATAGATAACAACATAGATAACAACATAGATAATAACATAAATAACAACATAGATAACAACATAGATAACGACATAGATAATAACATAAATAACAACATAGATAACGACATAGATAACGACATAGATAACGACATAGATAACGACATAGACAACAACATAGATAACGACATAGATAACAACATAGATAACAACATAGATAATAACATAAATAACAACATAGATAACAACATAGATAACGACATAGATAATAACATAAATAACAACATAGATAACGACATAGATAATAACATAAATAACAACATAGATAACGACATAGATAACGACATAGATAACGACATAGATAACAACATAGATAACAACATAGATAACAACATAGATAATAACATAGACAACAACATAGATAACAACATAGATAACAACATAGATAATAACATAGACAACAACATAGATAACAACATAGATAACAACATAGATAACAACATAGACAACAACATAGATAACAACATAGATAACAACATAGATAATAACATAGACAACAACATAGATAACAACATAGATAACAACATAGACAACAACATAGATAACAACATAGATAACAACATAGATAATAACATAGATAACGACATAGATAACAACATAGATAACGACATAGATAACGACATAGATAACAACATAGATAACAACATAGATAATAACATAGACAACAACATAGATAATAACATAGATAACAACATAGATAACAACATAGATAATAACATAGACAACAACATGTCTATGGTCAACCCTGTTATGGTCAACCCTGTTACAGTCAACCCTGTTACAGTCAACCCTGTTATGGTCAACCCTGTTATGGTCAACCCTGTTATGGTGTGACGGTCAACCCTGTTATGGTCAACCCTGTTATGGTCAACCCTGTTATGGTGTGACGGTCAACCCTGTTATGGTCAACCCTGTTACAGTCAACCCTGTTATGGTCTACCCTGTTATGGTCTACCCTGTTATGGTCAACCCTGTTACAGTCAACCCTGTTATGGTCAACCCTGTTACAGTCAACCCTGTTACAGTCTACCCTGTTACGGTCAACCCTGTTATGGTCTACCCTGTTATGGTCTACCCTGTTACGGTCAACCCTGTTATGGTCAACCCTGTTATGGTCAACCCTGTTACGGTCAACCCTGTTATGGTCAACCCTGTTATGGTCAACACTGTTACGGTCAACCATGTTATGGTCTACCCTGTTATGGTCACCCTGTTATGGTCAACCCTGTTATGCTGTTATGGTCAAACCTGTTATGGTCAACCCTGTTATGGTCAACCCTGTTATGGTCAACCCTGTTATGCTGTTATGGTCAAACCTGTTATGGTCAACCCTGTTATGGTCAACCCTGTTATGCTGTTACGGTCAACCCTGTTATTGTCAACCCTGTTATGGTCAACCTTCTCACTTTATTTGGCACTTAATAAGCACTTACTGTAGTATGTTTTCCCCCAACTCCTTTGTGAAATGGGACAAATAGTTGTTTTTTATACAGTTGAACATGTGCTCTTTGTGGCAGAATGTTAAAATTAGGTGAAATCAAAAGTTGTTTTTATTTTGGTCCAAGTTAAACTTCTCAAAAAGCACCTTTTTTTTGGTGGAAATACCCATTATCTTACACGACATACAACATCTTTGTTCAGAACACCAGAGTTCTGCTGGTTTCTGCTATTCTCTCCGTTAAATTCAGATGTCTCGAATCCAAAAAAATCCACTCGCGCTCAGCAAATGAACATAGAACATGACGACATCAGATTGTTGACTATCCTGGTTTTAATCAGCGGTTGTCGCTAACACAGATTATCACTTTAAAAAAAAAATGTTTACCTTTATTTAACTAGGCAAATACTTATTTACAAATATTTAACAAATACTTATTTACAGTACAATGACGGCCTACCCCGGGTAAACCCCGTCGACGCTGGGACAATTGTGCGCCACCCTATGGGACTCCCAATCGAGGCCGGATATGATGCAGCCTGGATTCGAACCAGGTACTGCAGTGACGCCTCTTAGCACTGAGATGCAGTATCTTAGACCATTGGCGCCACTCGGGAGCATCATCAGCCGGGTTGGCTCAGTAGTGGAGCGGCTGATGATATCCATAAAGATGATGCTTGGCCCTTTTGCTCCGGACGATGGGCACGGGCCGGGCAGGTGTCCACGAGGCTCCCTCCCGACTCCCTGCTGCGAAGAGTCGCGTGCGGAGCGCAGCGGGAAAGGAAAGGCGCAGTAGCTCTGCGAAAAGAACACTTTGGAGATGATGGTGATGGTAAGGAGACAGAATGATATCGATGACCATATTATCCATGGGACATTCATATTACTGTCTTTTACATGAACTTCAATTAAGATAATAATAACAATAATAACAATAATAATAATAATCAAAATTATAATAACAATATTTAGACAAAATCCCATAAGATATATAATACATGTAGCTTCAATTCAATATTTATCTAAGAGAATAGAAGAAGAAGACGCAATCCTACTGTGAAAAATCTATTATTAGATTATAATAATTAGCTATTCGGGTTAAAAATCCTTCATTTGCCTCGTATAAAATCCTATATAGTGGGATGCTGTGCTCCCGCAACTGAAAACTATGACACAGGCCTAATAATAATGAAATAAAATAAAATGTTTTCTGCTAGGCTATGGCACTTTGTATGTAGCCTGGATATTACCTATAAATTTCATCAAATGACAGTCGGTCAGTGAAGAGTTAAAGGGAGGAGACGCCGAGTGACACGCCTCATTGGGCATATTATGTGCTGCAAACAAAACGTGTGTGTGTGTGTGTGTGTGTCCGCCAGTGCATTGCGCCCCTTCTCCATGCCTCTCTCTCTCTCTCTCTCTCTCTCTCTCCCTCTGCCTCTGCAGCGAAGGGCTATATCTGCGGCACCACTGTCACTTTCACGACCACACAGGGACATGTACTGACGCCGAGGGGAGGACTTGATCGTAACCTGCTCTCGAAGGCGGCAAATTGATTCCAGCATAATTTTTTTGTGGATTATTATTTATTTCAACAACAACAACAACAACAGGTACGTAGTTTACAACCTACATTTGGTATGCGTTTTAAATGGGTGGTTTGTTAGGAATCGAGAGAAAGACAGACAGGCTGACAACACCACAAAGCAGTCGCCTAGACAGCATCCTTGCTGCGGTCTATGAATGGACCGTCGTGTAAGGCTGGAGAGAACGCTCCGCAGATGTAAGGGGGCGAGGAGACAAAACGGAAAAAAAATTCAGTACTTGCATTGATTTAGGACAGTTTTTTTTTTTTTTAGACTGACAAGGCATCCAGATTTAAGAGTAAAACACGCTCTGAAATAGAGGGCAGAAGGTTGAATGGGTTGGCCTCATTCGTTTTATGGATGCGCATACATTCCGGGTGCTATTCTCTCTCATTTAGCTCAGATGCATATTCATTGGAGCTTTTGTATGGCTTTTCCCTGGTGAGAGAGCGACCTTTTAAGTCACAAAAGAACCGGCTATATAGGGGATGGAGCGAAACATTGCTTTTCTGAAAGCGTCGTCGGTCTCTAGTTGAAGGGTTGCATTTGGTGGATAACATATAATAGCCCAAATAAGAGGAGATTGTAATTGCTACAAACTCTTTCTGTCTCCACCAATCCAGCTGAAGAGAAAAGTTTTTTTTTTTCGTCCGGTCAGAACGTTTCTTGAACGATAAGATTTTGACGGAAGCGCGTCTGAAAAGAGGAACGTTTGGGTTTTGATCCGCATGCAGACTCCAGTGTGTTTTGCTTTTAGTCTGAGACACAAAAAGCTAAATGAATGGAAAACAAATCATGATCCATCATCAGACAGCAGACAAGGAACAACATCTCACGGTGTGTGATGACATGTAAAGGCCTGTCCAATATTATATTCGACTTGTCAGTGTTTTAAAACCTTGTTAATACACGTTTACTATGCATGCCATAGTATATTTACATGGTAAATGTTATGTATAGTCTGAAGGGAGATACTCCAAGGCAGCATGATTTAAAAAAACAATACAAATAATAAATACATTATCTGTTGTGAATAGCATACGTGCATAACATTTATATAGGCATAGTCTATAACATGACACAAAAATAACATGTAAAAAAAATAAATAAAAAATAACACATGGAATTAGATAATACGACGTGCAATCAGTAT
The DNA here is from genome assembly GCF_057628025.1 of Oncorhynchus mykiss. Classification (NCBI taxonomy): domain Eukaryota; kingdom Metazoa; phylum Chordata; class Actinopteri; order Salmoniformes; family Salmonidae; genus Oncorhynchus; species Oncorhynchus mykiss. The sequence goes on from NC_143027.1 coordinate 5,526,783, forward strand.
CGTTATAACATTGTAAATATTTGTCCGATTGTCCTCTCGACGCTCCTGTTTTAGCCAATCCACGCCGTGTCCACCGTTGTGTCTCTTCGGGCCTACGCGTAATTGAAATGAACAAGTGGCTAAGAAAAGGCACATAGATCCCAGCTGCGTAACGCGTTGCAGGACAGAGGAACTGGTCTCCACGTCACCCGGAAAATACACCAATTCAGAAAGTAAATGAGAGAAGAAAAAAAAAAAAAAAATTAACTCCGCGTGCAGCCTTAATTACTGTCTCGAGAGGGAAAAGTGGTGGATTATGGTAATGAGTGGACGTTTCGAGCGCGTGTAGAAATGGAGCGGAGAGGGTAGATGACGTGAAAATCGGTGACTTTTGACAGTCCACTCCAAATCCATTCGATATACTCTCATTTATACAGACCTCGTCATTATCTTACTGCTATATTTTTCTTCTTCCACAGGCTACAATTAGTTTACACACTTGTAATAAATTAGGGTTTGAGGCGGATGCGGCTGCGGTGTGAATTTACAATAGCCTAGAATAAATCATTTATGATATTAATTCAGCTGCTTGACGTAATTAATATTATAATTATCAACAAAATTATTGGATCCAGGGATAATATATTATTACCATTGTCATTATTATCATACACTTTATGTGTTATTATAATGTTTTGTTGTTGTTGATGGTTATCATTATTAGGCTATATTAACATAATCATTAATACCATTGTTATTATTCCGTTTAGGCCCATGCAATTATTTTCTCACTATTAACAGCTATTCCAAACAGCACTTGTGAATACCACGGAAATATAGGCAAGCAACCATACTCTTTGAAATTGATAGGCCACTCTCATTGTACAATAGACTTCAATTAATTAAAACGCCCAGCCCCCCACCCCCCAAAAAAAGGCACTTTCCCAGTCCAGCATGGCCGTGACAGCTGAGTCCTACGTACTTAGTCAACCTTCTCACGGAGTGCCAATTTATTTCACCTCCTCATCATCTAGACCATTTGTATGTTACATTTTTGTTTATTTTATTCATTGTCTCTCTCTCTCTCTCTTTCTCTTTTGTCTGTCCGCAAAACAACAGCCAACGATGGAGGAATCCAGCTCACATAAGTTGGTTTGGGACGGCGACGCCAAAGCGGTGCAGCAGTGTCTAACGGATATATTCACCAGCGTTTACACCACATGTGACATTCCGGAAAATGCCATTTTCGGCCCTTGTGTTTTGAGCCACACGTCGTTGTATGACAGCATAGCCTTCGTAGCGCTCAAATCAACGGATAAACGAACTGCGCCCTACATATTCCGGGTAAGGCAATAATAATATTGTGATTTTTTTTTTTCGAGAATGATAATACTCATAATATTCTTTATTTACGATTTCATTACATCTCCTTATTCCGACTGAATGAAATTGTCTGCCATTTGGTTGATTTATCATTAGGCCTATCGCAACCAGAGTAGAAGATTAAACAAATAAGATACAAAGATTCTCATGGCATTAGTGTGAAACCTATATTATTTATATTAGACCCAATTGGACGTGTTATCTTACAAGATAGCGTGCAGGTTATAATGTATATGAATGGTTGCACAGCCAAAACACATTCAAAATAGCCTATATTTATATTTTATTTTTTGGTCAGCCTATATGTTTAACGATTAGAACGAATGCTGCAGCACGGACTTCTCGTTTGGGTCCAACTAACGGATTTGCCTCGCTTTCTGTCACCGTTCAACGCGCAGGTGGACACGTCAGCAGCCAACAGCACGTCCGAGGGCTTGATGTGGCTGCGGCTCGTGCAGTCGGCGCGGGACCGGGACGAGCAGAACCTCGAGGCCTACGTGAAGAACGGACAGCTGTTCTACCGGTCTCTCCGGAGGATCGAGAAGGACGAGGAGCTGTTGGTCTGGTACGGGAAAGACCTGATTGAGCTGCTGCTGCTGCTCAGTGCCGGTAAAGCGCCGGTCAAGGCCAAGGGTGAGTTAGTAGCCTGGCTGAATAGTGTAGCCTGGCTGAATAGTGTAGATCGCTGAATAGTGTAGATCGCTGAATAGTGTACACGGTCTAGAAACATTCCATTTCAGTTGGCTGGTTTGAAGTTTCTGTCTTGATAATCATCCATCAAAATAATTCCAATAGTCATATTCAGTTTAAATTCAAAGTGATAGAATAATATAATATAACAGCTGTTTTTACAATATTTTTTTGCGTAATATGTAATTGTTGTACTGTATGTGTGTTTATAGTTTTGTTTAACGTTGTGTTGTTAGTGTATGTCAATTGTTTTGTCTGAAACGTTGCTCCCCCCTGGTGCTAATGGACCAGGAGGTCTCTCTTGGAACAGAGATGTTATCTCAATGAGAAAAAAACCCTGTATGAATAAAAGTGAAATAAAAGTAAACAAAATAAAAACAAATAAGACCATATTGTACATTTACAATCATTTACACACACAGTTGAGGGTAAATAAATAGTGTAAATTAGGTGTCCAAAAATGAATGCAATATGCCTATTCTGTATTTATAATTTATAGTTTATATTAATTAGAAGACGATGGTCCTATTTCAGCTTTACCAAAACATTACAGGACCCACTACTGTTTGTTTTTTTAGGAAGATACTGAATATTAGCAAGATTTTTGTTTCTTTCTGAATGACTGACATTATTTTCCTTCTATCCGTTTCCAGGGTCCACTCCCTACTCCTGTCCTGACTGCAACCAGCGCTTCCAGTTTGAGTTCCCCTTCCTGGCCCATCTGAGGTTCCGCTGCACCAAGAGACTACAGAGCATGGCGGCAGGCAGTGTGGACGAGGAGGTCCCCAGTAAGGAGCCAAGCACTGAGCGCCCTAATCCCAACCCTACCACCACCGCACCCACCAGAGCTAGCCCTAAACTGGGCCGCTCGGATGGGGACAGCGCCAAACCCTCCACAGACTTCCATAACCTAGCCAGAGACCTCGAGAACAGTCGCACCAGTCCGCCGAGCGACCGTGAGGCTGAGATCCGCAGCGAGAGCTCTGGGAAGAGGAAGTTCTCCGATGTGGAGGACAGAGTGAAGGATGGTAGCAGGGCCTCTCTGAGTCTGTCTCAGTCTCACAAGTCTAAGGAGGAGCTGGCTAGCTCAGCACAGAACTATCGGGGAGTGTACGGCCTGGAGGAGAAACGACGAGGACCGACGTACTCCCCTCCAGGGTTGGGGTCCACTGAGTCGGGCGGTGAGGGTAAACGCAGCGCCTTCACCGAGGTCAAGAAGTCTCCACAGAGCCTAAAGACGCACGGTAACAGCGGCGGCACCAAAAACCTCCAGAGCTCCAACGTCGAAAACAAGGACGGAGGTCGGCCCGGCCCCGTCAACAACCCTCCCCAGGAGAAGCATCTCAACATCAGGCAGGTTCTGTCGGAGACTCAGCCTGTCCAGCCACAGACCCGCATGGAGGCCTCTCCGCTAGGGAGCGCCTTCACCTCCGTAGCCCAGCATGGTGGGGGGAACAGCGGGGAGAGGAAGAGCGCATTCAGCCAACCCTCCCGCCACGCTACTTCCTCCTTCTCCCAGATCTCTCCTCTGGTCATGACCACGCCCAAACTCCTGGACTGCCACCCTGCGGTGGGCGACACCATCTCCTCCTCTAGACTCTACCAGGCTGACCACCTGGCCGCCAAACTCCACGGCGCCGAGCTGGGCGCCAACTGCCCCGTGCCGGGCGCCATGTCCAAGCAGAGCCCGTTCCTCTACACAGCGGCTGCTGCCACAGCCTTCTGGCCTAAGAGCCAGGGCCACATCCAGCTGCAGATGCCCTCAGCATTAACCTTACTCCCTCCCTCCTTCACCTCTCTGTGTCTGCCCGCCCAGAACTGGTGCGCCAAGTGCAACGCCTCCTTCCGTATGACCTCTGACCTGGTGTACCACATGAGGTCGCACCACAAGAAGGAGTTCGCCATGGAGCCGATGGTTAAGAGGAGGCGGGAGGAGAAACTCAAGTGTCCAATCTGTAACGAGTCGTTCAGGGAGAGGCACCACCTCTCGCGTCACATGACCTCCCACAATTGACATTCAGATCAATAACAGACCGTTTTCACACTGCTAGAGGGCCGAACCGAGTCGAGCTGTACTGGCCTGGTTACGGAATTACATTTTGATGAAGGAAGCCTTGCTTGAAAGGACAGTGTGTAAAGAATATACTGTAGACGAACCAGCACAGTAAGGTTTGAGTCGGCACGATAGTGGGAAAAAGAGTATCACATCACAGACCATGGGGAGGAACTTTTTTGCTGACTGACTGACTGGCTGAGTGGGTATATGACTGGCTGGCTGGCTGACACTGACTGGCTATATGACTGGCTGGCTGACTGGCTGGCTATATGACTGGCTGGCTGGCTGGCTGACACTGACTGGCTGGCTGGCTGGCTGGCTGGCTGGCTGGCTGGCTGGCTGGCTGGCTGGCTGGCTGGCTGGCTGACTGACTGGCTGGCTGGCTGACACTGACTGGCTGGCTGGCTGGCTGACACTGGCTGGCTGGCTGGCTGGCTGGCTGGCTGGCTGGCTGGCTGGCTGGCTGGCTGGACATACACGACTTAAAGGAGCACTTGTTTTCAACACAGACAATTATTATCATTCCTTGAGTCTGTTTTTGGTTTCTTCTTCAAATGTCATGTTTCTTTATGCTAATGCGTTTTGACTTCAGAAATGAATTAATTTATCTTATGAAGCACTTACAATTTGGTAAATAAGGGAAGATAAGAATATGTGTATTTAAATGTACAGTACGTTTGGGATTTTATATTATATAAAGACATATATATAGAAAATGATAAATAAAAAATAATTACATTACATGGTTTTACTATTCAATACGTTTTTTTTCATGTTCACTTTAAAAGGCTGGATGATATTGACACAAAGGAGGATATGACGTCAGACAGACTGACTATATTTCAGAGTGCACCGTCTGACAATAGGTATTGATGCAATCTATACAGTTACGATGTACATACCTGGTTTGTTCGAAATACAAAGTGTAATATTTTGTGTCGGTGGGGAATACAGTAGTTTCAGGGTTTCTTTCTTCACGCTGAAATTCACTACTTGATAGTTTACCTGATCATGTTGAATGATTTGACAATAAAATAGCTTTATTTTCATCTCTATGTGTGGAGCCTGTGTTTATACAAAATAACAATGTAAAGAAATTAGATTTACCAAGGTTGTAGGTAGGAATATAAACCATTTAATATGAATCCACGCGTTTAAGGTTTGCACATGCCTAACTAAATCACAGACCTACTTGGAGATCGTCGAATAACGCAACTACTGGTCGAAAGATGAGCCAATTTTTTTTTTTTAACAAGTAAATGTTTTAGGCTGACAAAAAATGGTCATAAATCCATCTCAAAGATATAACGGTCATTGACCGTATTCTGGTTAGCACGTTTATTTCAGCCTTTGTACACATAAAGAGGATACATGTTTGTTTCGCCCATTCTTAACACGCTGTGTTGGCTAATAAAACACATATGATTTGGTGGCCCATACTGTATGAAAAGAAGAACGGGATTCTGACAATGAAGCCATATTTTCTGCAGTCCTATTCTGTAATCACATGAGAGGTGTACATTTAGCTTGGTCCATGTCTGTAAAAGTCGGATTTTCCTGATCCTGAGAGATCTGGGCCTCGTTTCCCAGAGCATTTGTAGCGTTACGATCATAGTTAGAACCATTTTACAATATATATTTAGTAGCCGAGCTGTTTCCCCGCGTCTTCGTTAGTATCACGCTAACGTTAAACGCAACATTAGAGGATATTTTTTGTTGTTGCCCTTCCGCGTCACTTCATTAACAGAAGATGTCCGATGAACAGAGAATCAAGAGACCGTCTGTGACCGTCGCAGATAACTTCAGTACGAATTTGACTACAAATACAAAGTTCCCAAAAGTGTTTTGCACTTGTTACAAACAAGGGAAGGATTAAAAACCGAGATGACTGCATTACACAATACATATAGGATACACGAGCCAATATAGGCTATTTCAATCTTATTTTAATCCATTTCACTTTCAATCAAATGAGTTCTATTTTGCTGTCTGTAATTTGTGCCTCACTGTGTTTCATGGTGTGTGACAAGAGGAGCGCAACGATGTGCCCAATCTGGGATTTAACCTAGTGTATTATTATTGGGTGAGCGTAATAAACCGCCTCAGTAGCCTATTTGCAGCCATGGGTGGTAATATCTCTCTATATGAGCTGATCCGTCTTCAGTATTGTGGAATAATTCTATTGTTAAATGAAGATTGTAATAGAGAAAGCAGATCCGCTTTTCTTTCCGTGTTATCAGTGTCGACAAGCGGCCTAATGACGCACTGCGAACGTCCTCTCTCTACATGCTTGTTTGGGGAAACGCATAAAGAGCTGGCTCATAAATAACGTTGCATCTGGTATGATCATCTTCATGCAAACTGGGAAACGAGGCCCTGTATAATAATAAACATAACCATTATAATAAGAATTTCACCAGAAATATTATATATTTACTGTTTCATTTTAATTTCCTGGTATATCATGATTATTATTATTATTTTAAATAATGATTGCGTTTTACAGGTCAACACAGAATTAGGCCTATTGTGTCGAGATAAAGTAGCATAAAACAAACAATAGCTGATACACAGCAAGAAAAGCTTTTTTTTCCAAGAAAGGTGCTATAACACATCTCCATGGTTACTTCACGCGCGCAAACATCGACAAGTTGCATAAAAAGGCACGTTTCCTCCCTAAACTGTCGGAACCTGTCATAGCACAGTGTTTATTAGCCCGCAAATCTGAACTTTTATTTACTTCTAATGAGAAGAAAATGTCATTCCTCTGAACATTATCCTATGCAATCACCCTAAGAGATGTAAAGGTATCTTGTTAAATCCACAGAATATCAGCGAACAACACCTGCAAATGTTTTCCATTAATAAAACAGTTCAAATGTGATAAAACAGAAGAATAAAAAATAAACCACTACATGTTTGATGAGTTGCAAATGATCATACTTTACCATCAGCCTATAATAGGTCTACTTTACCATCAGCCTATAATAGGTCTACTTTACCATCAGCCTATAATAGGTCTACTTTACCATCAGCCTATAATAGGTCTACTTTACCTTTACCATCAGCCTATAATAGGTCTACTTTACCTTTACCATCAGCCCATAATAGGTCTACTTTACCTTTACCATCAGCCTGTAATAGGTCTACTTTACCTTTACCATCAGCCTGTAATAGGTCTACTTTACCTTTACCATCAGCCTATAATAGGTCTACTTTACCATCAGCCTGTAATAGGTCTACTTTCCCTTTACCATCAGCCTATAATAGGTCTACTTTACATTTATCATCAGCCTATAATAGGTCTACTTTACCTTTACCATCAGCCTGTAATAGGTCTACTTTACCTTTACCATCAGCCTGTAATAGGTCTACTTTACCTTTACCATCAGCCTGTAATAGGTCTACTTTACCTTTACCATCAGCCTATAATAGGTCTACTTTACCATCAGCCTGTAATAGGTCTACTTTCCCTTTACCATCAGCCTATAATAGGTCTACTTTACATTTATCATCAGCCTATAATAGGTCTACTTTACCTTTACCATCAGCCTGTAATAGGTCTACTTTACCTTTACAATCAGCCTGTAATAGGTCTACTTTACCTTTACCATCAGCCTATAATAGGTCTACTTTACCTTTACAATCAGCCTGTAATAGGTCTACTTTACCTTTACCATCAGCCTATAATAGGTCTACTTTACCTTTACCATCAGCCTGTAATAGGTCTACTTTACCTTTACCATCAGCCTGTAATAGGTCTACTTTACCTTTACCATCAGCCTGTAATAGGTCTACTTTACCTTTACCATCAGCCTGTAATAGGTCTACTTTACCTTTACCATCAGCCTGTAATAGGTCTACTTTACCTTTACCATCAGCCTATAATAGGTCTACTTTACCTTTACCATCAGCCTATAATAGGTCTACTTTACCTTTACCATCAGCCCATAATAGGTCTACTTTACCTTTACCATCAGCCTGTAATAGGTCTACTTTACCTTTACCATCAGCCTGTAATAGGTCTACTTTACCTTTACCATCAGCCTATAATAGGTCTACATTACCATCAGCCTGTAATAGGTCTACTTTCCCTTTACCATCAGCCTA
>NC_143027.1:5542500-5617500 GCF_057628025.1 Oncorhynchus mykiss
TCTCCCTCTCCCCTTCCCTTCCTCTCTCCCTCCCCTTCGCTTCCCTTCCTCTCCCTCTCCCCTTCCCTTCCTCTCTCCCCCATCTCTCTCCCTCCCCTTCCCTTCCTCTCTCCCTCCTCTTCCTTTCCTCTCTCCCTCCCCTTCCCTTCCTCTCTCCCTCCCCTTCCCTTCCTCTCCCTCTCCCCTTCCCTTCCTCTCTCCCCCATCTCTCCCATCGATCTCTCCCTCTCCATCTCTCCCTCCCCTTCCTTTCTCTCCCCCCTTCCTCTCTCTCCCATCTCTCTCTCCCTCTCCATCTCTCCATCCTCTTCCTCTCTCTCCCATCTCTCTCTCTCCCCTTCCATCCTCTCGCTCCCTCTCTCTCCCTCTCCATCTCTCCCTCCCCTTCCTCTCTCTCCTTCCTCTCTCTCCCTCCCCTTCCTCTCTCTCCCATCTCTCTCTCCCTCTCCATCTCTCCCTCCCCTTCCTCTCTCTCTTCCTCTCTCTCTCTCTCTCTTTCTCTCTCTCTCTCCCCTTCCTTCCGCTCGCTCCCTCTCTCTCCCCTTCCTTCCCCTCTCTCCCATCTCTCTCTCTCTCTCTCTCTCTCTCTCTCTCTCTCTCTCTCTCTCTCTCCCATCTCTCCCTCCCCTTCCTCTCCATCCCATCTCTCTCTCTCTCTCCCCTTCCTTCCTCTCGCTCCCTCTCTCTCTCCCTTCCTCTCTCCCTTAACAGAGTCATGGTGTACCAAGAGGAGAAAAAGGCCCAAGCGGAGGTTACACCTGTCACCTTGCGTCAAACTTTTTTCTCTGGTGTGTGTATTTATATGTGTGTGTGTTTGTGTGTGTGTGTGTGCATGCATGTGTGTGTGTGAGAAAGAGAGTGTGTGTGTGTGTTGTTCATATAGCATGTAAAATGTTTCACACCACAAATCCAATCTATTTTATACTGTAATTACACCTCGACACGCAATTGTCGGCCAACTCTAATGTTACCTTCCCCGTTCGGTATTAGCCAGCCTGCTTAGTGGAGTCTGAACGTGTTTGTCCCTCGATCTAGGTCGGGCAAAACTAAACATGGCCATGTTCGCTTTAGACATCTCACTGGAATAAAGCCATTTTACATTCCTGTCATAAATAAAAGAGATTATGATTATACCTCCCACCTCAAAATAGGGCTACTTAATGTTAGATCCCTCACTTCCAAGGCAGTAGTAGTCAATGAGCTAATCACTGATCATAACCTTCAATATTCACGAGGAGAATCCCACAGACCCACTACAAAATGTTTTTGGAACTATCATCGACTCAGTGGGTTTTGTCCAACATGTCTTGGGTCTTACGTACTGCCACAATCATACCCTCGATCTAGTTTTGTCCCGTGGAATAGATATTGTGGATCCGAATGTTTTTTTTCTTCTCAAAACCCTGGATTATCGGAACACCATGTTATGACAAATAATTTGCTCAGACCCCAACTAAGGATTATCGAAAGCTGCGCTATAAATTCTCGGACAACCCAAAGATTCCTAAATGCCCTTCCAGACTCTCTTCCAACCTACCCAAGGACTTCTGTACAAAAATGAGTTAACCACCTAACCGAGGATCTAAACGTAACCTTGCTTAATACCCTAGATGCGGTCGCACCGCTAAAAAAATCTAATTGAAATTAAAATTGTCAAAAGAAACTAGCTCCCTGGTAAACAGAAAATACCAGAGCCCTGAAGAAAGCGTCCAGAAAATACCAGAGCCCTGAAGAAAGTGTCCAGAAAATACCAGAGCCCTGAAGAAAGTGTCCAGAAAATACCAGAGCCCTGAAGAAAGCGTCCAGAAAATTGGAACGAAAATAGAGCTCCATTATTTGAAAGTCTTCCGACTAGCTCACTGCTGTTTGATAAGCCAAGTTGTCCAACCTGATTATGGAGAATAAAAACATCTCCAAATGTTTTTTTTTTATGCTGTCGCAAAGCTAACTAAAAAGCAGCATTCCCCAGGTGATGATGGCCTTCACTTCAACAGTGATGAATAAAAAGCAGCATTCCCCAAGTGATGATGGCCTTCGCTTCAACAGTGATGAATAAAAAGCAGCATTCCCCAAGTGATGATGGCCTTCGCTTCAACAGTGATGAATAAAAAGCAGCATTCCCCAAGTGATGATGGCCTTCCCTTCAGCAGTGATGACTAAAAAGCAGCATTCCCCAAGTGATGATGGCCTTCGCTTCAACAGTGATGAATTCATTAACTTTTTTCAAAGAAAGTACAGACTTTCTGAACATGCGTTTCTCCCAAATTCAGTTGTCCTGAGTCTGCACAAAACTGCTAGGACAATTTACACTCTGGCAATAATCACCGTAATCCCTCAACACATTCACTAGTCATGGCATCTAAATCTTTCATCTGTCTACTGGACCCTATTACAACTAAACTGCTGAAATAACTACTTCCGGGAATAACTACTTCCTGAAATAACTACTTCCTGGAATAACTACTTCCTGGAATAACTACGTCCTGAAAAAACTACTTCCTGAAATAACTACTTCCTGGAATAACTACATCCTGGAATAACTACTTCCTGAAGGAACTACTTCCTGAAATAACTACTTCCTGGAATAACTAATTCCTGAAATAACTACTTCCTGAAATAACTGCTTCCTGGAATAACTACTTCCTGGAATAACTACTCCCTGAAAGAACTACTTCCTGAAATAACTGCTTCATGGAATAACTACTTCCTGGAATAACTACTTCCTGAAATAATTACTTCCTGAAATAACTACCTCCTGAAAGAACTACTTCCTGGAATAACTACTTCCTGGAATAACTACTTCCTGAAAGAAATACTTCCTGAAATAACTACTTCCTGGAATAACTACTTCCTGAAAGAACTACTTTGGCTTCCCTGACCTGGATCCTGTGTATGAAGTTCCCGAGGCAGTTCTATTAATCGGGGGGGGTCAAGGTGACTGGGAACATGGACGTTTCCCAAGACGGCTTCCCAAGCCGTGTCCTCAGAGCATGTCCAGACCTGCTGGCTGGAGTGTTTTACGGACATATTCATATCCCAGTCTGTTGTCCCCACTTGCTTCAAGATGTCCAACATTGTTCCTGTACCCAAGAAGGCGAAGGTAACTGAACTAAATGACTATCGCCCGTAGCACTCTCTTCTGTCATCATGAAGTACTTTGAGAGGCTAGTTAAAGACCATATCACCTCCACCTTACCTGACACCCTAGACCCACTACAATTTGCATACCACCCGATAGATCCATGGATGATGGAATATCATTTGCACTCCACACGGCCCTCACCCGTCTAGATAAGAGGAATACCTATGTGAGAATGCTGCTCATTGACTACAGCTCAGCGTTCAACACCATTGTCCCCTCCAAGTTCGTCACCAAGGTTAGGACCCTGTGACTGTACACCTACCTCTGCAACTGGATCCTGGACTTCCTGACGGGCTGACCCCAGGTGGTGAGGATAGGAAACATTATCCTCCGCCACGCTGACCCGCAACACGGGGGCCTCACAGGGATGTGTTCTTAGTCCCCTTCACTACTCCCGGTTCACCCACGATTTCATGGCCACACATGACTTCCAACACTAACATCAAGTTTGCTGACGACATGACGGTAGACCTGATCACTGGCGACGATGAGACAGCCTACGGGGAGGAGGTCAGTGACCTGGCAGTGTGGCGCCGGAGCAACAACCTCTCCCTCAACGTCAGTAAGACCAAGGAGCTGATCGTAGACTATAGGAGACGGGACAGCGAGCACATTGACGGGGCTGCAGTGGCGTGAGATTTAAAGGATTTAAATGGTCCACAAACACGTGCACTGTCGTAAAAGAAGGAGAGACAGTGTCCCTTCCCCTTAGGAGGGTGAAAAGGTTTTACAATGCTAGGAGTTGTGAAAATGTAATAAATACTTGTGAAAATTGCACTAAAGTGATGTGTCTTCTCTCTGTAAAACCCAGTTTCTTCTGGGCCAGTTAGACTGAGCAGGTGTTGTAAAACCCAAGGTCCACTGGGCCAGTTAGACTGAGCAGGTGTTGTAAAACCCAAGGTCCACTGGGCCAGTTAGACTGAGCAGGTGTTGTAAAACCCAAGGTCCACTGGGCCAGCTAGACTGAGCAGGTGTTGTAAAACCCAAGGTCCACTGGGCCAGTTAGACTGAGCAGGTGTTGTAAAACCCAAGGTCCACTGGGCCAGCTAGACTGAGCAGGTGTTGTAAAACCCAAGGTCCACTGGGCCAGTTAGACTGAGCAGGTGTTGTAAAACCCAAGGTCCACTGGGCCAACTAGACTGAGCAGGTGTTGTAAAACCCAAGGTCCACTGAGCCAGCTAGACTGAGCAGGTGTTGTAAAACCCAAGGTCCACTGGGCCAATTAGACTGAGCAGGTGTTAGCTGTGCCAGTTAGACTGATTTCCCTCCTATGGTTCTTCATAGTGGTTTCCATTATATTTTCCCCCTATGGTTTTTCATAGCGGTTTCAGTTATATGCAATTTAGCACAAACATTTTTCCACATTACTGGGATTCTCCAAACTACATAATAGACCATACACATTAGGCTTAGGGTTGACCCAGGATGTTGATGAGAGGTTAGGGTTAAGGTTGAACCAGGATGTTGATGAGAGGTTAGGGTTAAGGTTGACCCAGGATTTTGATGAGGGGTTAGGGTCATGGTTGACCCAGGATGTTGATGAGAGGTTAGGGTCATGGTTGACCCAGGATGTTAATGAGAGGTTATGGTTGACCCAGGATGTTAATGAGAGGTTAGGGTTGACCCAGGATGTTGATGAGAGGTTATGGTTGACCCAGGATGTTGATGAGAGGTTATGGTTGACCCAGGATGTTGATGAGAGGTTATGGTTAGGGCTGACCCAGAATGTTGATGAGTGGTTATGGTTGACCCAGGATGTTGATGAGAGGTTAGGGTTAGGGTTAAGATTATGTTTAGTGCTAGTGGTAGGCTTAGTGTTAGCGTTAGGGATAGGGTTAGGGGATAGTAAGTTCAATAGTTTATTGACATACAACCGTCTATTGGGGACTATCCAAATTAAGTGTTAAGAAATGGGTTGTGCTTCCTGAGAAGGTGCTTTCTGGAAGCAAGACGTGGGTGTCCGTGACGTGGCTGGTTTTCTTTTTGTTGTCCGTGATTGCCTGTAGACCCTGCCACATATGTCTTGTGTCTGGGCCATTGGATTGCAACTCCATTTTATCCCGACACCTAAATGTCGCTTGTTTGATTGCCTTGCGAATAGAATAACTACACTGTTTATATTCAGCCATATTCCCTGACCTCTTTCCATGGTTAACTGTGGTGGTTCCCACTTTCAGTTTTGTGCGAATGCCGCTGTCTATCCACGGTTTCTGGTTCGGGAAGGTTTTAATAGTCACACTGGGTACAACATCTCCAATGCACTTCCTATTAAACTCACTCACCAAGTCAGCATATACGCCAATGTTGTTATCTGAGGCTACCTGGAACATATCCCAGTCCACGTGATCAAAACAATCTTGAAGCGTGGATTCCGATTGGTCAGACCAGCGTTGAATGGTTCTAGTCACGGGTACAACCTGTTTGAGTTTCTGCCTATAGGACGGTATGAGCAAGATGGAGTTGTGGTCGGATTTGTCGAAGGGAGGGCAGGGGAGGGCCTTGTATGTTTTACAGAAGTTAGAGTAGCAGTGGTCCAGTGTATTGCTCGAACGGATACTACAGTCAACATGCTGGTAGAATTTAGGTAGCCTTGTTCTCAAATTAGCTTTGTTAAAATCCCCAGCTACAATAAATGCAGCCTCAGGATATATGGTTTCCATTTTACATAGAGCCCAGTGAAGTTCTTTTAGGGCCATTGAGTTATCTGCTTGGGGGGGATATACACGGCAGTGACTATAATCGAAGATAATTCTCTTGGGAGATAATGCACCATTTGATTGTAAGGTATTCTAGGTCAAGTGAACAAAAGGACTCTCAGATCACACTACTTTGCCATGGCCCAGACTGTGTTAGCCACAGGTCCATCTCACGGCTCAATGATCTCTCTCTGTCAATTCAATTCAATTCAAGGCGCTTTATTGACATAGGAAACATATGTGGCAGGGTAGCCTATTGGTTAGAGTGGAGGGGCGGCAGGGTTGCCTAGTGGTTAAAGTGGAGGGGCGGCAGGGTAGCCGCGTGGTTAAAGTGGAGGGGCGGCAGGGTAGCCTAGTGGTTAGAGTGGATGGGCGGCAGGGTAGCCTAGTGGTTAGAGCATTGGACTAGCAGCCAAAAGGTTGCAAGTTCAAATCCACAAGCTGACAAGCTACAAATCTGTCGTTCTGCCCCTGAACAGGCAGTTAACCCACTGTTCCTAGGCCGTCATTGAAAATAAGAATTTGTTAAATAAAGTTAGAAACAAAATATGTTAACATTGCCAAAGCAAGTGAAGTAGATACTATACAAAAGTGAAATAAAAAATTAACAGTAAACATTACACTCACAGAAGTCTGCCTCTCACCCGCCCTCTCTCTACCCCTCCCCCCACTCTCTCTCTCGACACCCACTCTCTCTTTATTCAATTCAAGGGGCTTCATTGGCATATGTTTACATTGCCAAAGCAAGTGAAGTAGATAATAAACAAAAGTAATAAACAAAAGTGAAATAAACAATAAAAATGAATAGCAAATAGCAAATTACACTCATAAAAGCTCCAAAATAATAAAGACATTTCAAATGTCATATTGTGTAAATACACAGTGTTGTAATGATGTGCAAATATTTAAAGTACAAAAGGTAAAATTAATAAACATAAATATGGGTTGTATTTACAATGGTGTTTGTTCTTCACTAGTTGTCCTTTTCTTGTGGTAACAGGTCACGAATCCTGACTTCCCTGCCGCCAGTTACGCACTCCCTTACACTGTCAGGCCTCAGGTCTGACAGAATCTGTGCAGAAGATCTAGGTGCTGCTGTAGGTCCTCCTTGGTTGGGAACAGAAGCACCAGATCGATCATCAGCAAACAGTAGACATGTGACTTCAGATTCTAGTAGGGTGAGGCCGGGTGCTGCAGACTGTTCTAGTGCCTATTCGTTGATACATATATATATGTAAATATGTTGAAGATGGTGGGGCTTAAGCTGCATCCCTGTCTACCCCCACGGAAAGATATGTGTGTGATTTTTGCCATTTTTAACTGCACCCTTGTTGTTTGTTTACATGGATTTTATAATGTTGTATGTTTTTCCCCAGACACCACCTTCCATCAATTTGTATAGCAGACCCTCATGCCAAATTGAGTCAAAAGCTTTTTTTTAAATCAACAAAGCATGAGAGAAGAATGTGCCTTTGTTCTGGTATGTTTGTCAATTAGGGTGTGCCTATCTCTCTCCCCCTGCTCTCGCTATCTCCTCCCCCCTCGTTCCATCTCTATCTTCCCCCCTCGCTCTCTCCCCGCTCTCTCTCTCAATCTCTTTTTCTCTCTCCCTTACTCCTCCCCCTCTCTCTATCTCTCTTTCTACCTGTCTCTCTTCTCCTCTTTTTCTCTCTTTATCCTCCCTTATCCCCCCCCCCCTCTCTCTCTTTCTCTCTCTCTCCTCCCACCTCACACTTGCTGTCTCTCTCTCTTCTTATTTACTACCAGACCAGAGGCTTAAACACCTCCCCCACCCCATTCTCCCTTCTCAGAGGTCAGAATATAGACACAGGAAGGAATCCAGGGGAAAACTAGACGGAACTAATCTTTCCCTGCTGAGAAAGGTTCTGCAAGGGGAGCTCTCTGGTTACAGTACACACTCTCAGAGCGAGTGGCAGGTCTCTGTCCCAAATGGCACTCTAGGAATACGCTGGTGCACTACTTTATAAGGAATAGGGTGCTATTTGAGATAGGCCCCAGGCAGGATGAAGTGATCTTAAAGATGGAACCAAGATGGCGTAGCAGTGCAGACGTGGTTTGTTGTTCTCTCGTGTACTTTTTGTATTTTTCGTATTTATTTTAATATACTTCAATTTATTTTCAATATCTTTTCAATTTTTAAATTAAATATACCTTCCGGTAACTCGCCTCACCCAATGTGATACGGATCTGCTATTTGTTTAGACCTTATAGCCAGAACCTCCATCAGCAGCTAACCAGCTAATTAGTCATTGTCAGCCACTGCTAGCGGCCTTTACCTTCCGCACAGACACCAGACGTTTTTTTATAGCCTGGATAATACTTGCCAGCCTGCCAGTATCGGACTGTTTTCTAAACTACAACGCCGGATTCCTGCCGTAAGCCCTGGACCATTACTCCTGATCATCACAGCTAGCTAGCTGCCACCGAGTGAACCAGCCCCGAAGCTAGCTTTGAGCCAGGCGCACCTCCCGGTCTACTCAGTGATCACTCGGCTACACAGCGGACACCTCCCGTACTCTACCCCAACACGGCTAGAATCACCTTCTCCACCTGATCCATGCCGTAAGCTCTGGTCCTTTGCATCGGATCACCGCTGCTAGCTAGCTGCTACCGAGTAGCTATAGTGGCTAACGCCCCTGCCCCGAAGCTAGCACCAGTTAGCCGCGAGCCAGGCGCATCTCCCGGCTAGCAAAGGAAATTACTACAACTACAATAACTTTTTTGATTATTATTTTTTTTGATTGCCCCCCATCTATCTCAGAGTTCGTTCTGTTAGGTGACCTAAACTGGGATATGCTTAACACCTCGGCAGTCTTACTATCTAAGCTAGATGCCCTCAATCTCACAAATTATCAAGGCACCCTCATAGATATTATCCTGAACAACTTGCCAATACACCTGCTGTTTTCAATCAGGATCTCAGTGATCACCGCCTCATTGCCTGCATCCGCTATGGGTCTGCGGTCAAACGACCACCCCTCATCGCTGTCAAACGCTCCCGAAAACACTTCTGCGAGCAGGCCTTTCTAATCGACCTGACCTGGTATTCTGGAAGGAAAATTGACCTCATCCCGTCAGTAGCAAAGGCTAACAAAGGCTAGCTTTTTCAAACAGAAATGTTTCTCCTTCATCCAAATCCAGATAGCAGAGGTTCTGAAAGAGCTGAAAAACCTGGACCCGTACAAATCATCAGGACAAGACAATCTGGACCCGTACAAATCATCAGGACAAGACAATCTGGACCCTCTCTTTCTAAATTATCCGCCGCCATTGTTGCAACCCCCATTACCAGTCTGTTCAACCTCTCTTTCGTATCGTCCGAGGTCCCTAAAAATCGGAAAGCTGCCGCGGGCATCGCCCTCTTCGAATGGGGTGACACTCTAGTCCCAAACTGTTACAGACCTATATCCATCCTGCCCTGCCTTTCTAAAGTCTTCGAAAGCCAAGTTAATAAACAGATCACCGACCATTTCGAATCCCACCGTACCTTCTCCGCTGTGCAATCTGGTTTCCGAGCTGGTCACGGGTGCACCTCAGCCACGCTCAAGGTACTAAAACGATATCATAACCGCCATCGATAAACGACAGTACTGTGCAGCTGTCTTCATCGACCTGGCCAAGGCTTTCGACTCTGTCAATCACTGTATTCTTATCGGCAGACTCAACAGCCTTGGTTTCTCAAATGACTGCCTTACCTGGTTCACCAACTACTTCTCAGACAGAGTTCAGTGTGTAAAATCGGACGACCTGTTGTCCGGACCTCTGTCAGTCTCTATGGGGGTACCACAGGGTTAAATTCTCGGGCCAAATCTTTTCTCTGTATATATCAATGATGTCGCTCTTGCTGCGGGTGATTCCCTGATCCACCTCTACGCAGACGACTCCATTCGGTATACATCTGGCCCTTCTTTGGACGCTGTGTTAACTAACCTCCAAACAAGCTTCAATGCCACACAACACTCCTTCCGTGGCCTCCAACTGCTCTTAAACGCTAGTTAAACTAATGCATGCTTTTCAACCGTTCGCTGACCGCACCCGCCCCCCCGACTAGCATCACTACTCTGGACGGTTCTGACTTGGAATATGTGGACAACTACAAATACCTAGGTGTCTGGCCCTACTGGAAACTCTCCTTCCAGACTCATATTAAACATCTCCAATCCAAAATTCAATCTAGAATCAGCTTCCTATTTCATAACAAAGCCTCCTTCACTCATGCAGCCAAACATACCCTCGTAAAACTGACTGTCTCACAGATCCTCGACTTCGGTGATGTCATTTACAAAACAGCTTCCAATACTCTACTCAGCAAACTGGATGCAGTCTATCACAGGGCCTAAACCCAATCTATCACAGGGCCTAAACCCAATCTATCACAGGGCCTAAACCCAATCTATCACAGGGCCTAAACACAATCTATCACAGGGCCTAAACACAATCTATCACAGGGCCTAAACACAATATATCACAGGGCCTAAACACAATCTATCACAGGGCCTAAACACAATATATCACAGGGCCTAAACACAATCTATCACAGGGCCTAAACACAATCTATCATAGAGCCTAAATACAATATATCACAGAGCCTAAACACAATCTATCACAGGGCCTAAACACAATCTATCACAGGGCCTAAACACAATCTATCACAGGGCCTAAACACAATCTATTACAAGGCCTAAACACAATCTAGCACAGGGACTAAACACAATCTATCACAGGGCCTAAACACAATCTATCACAGGGCCTAAACACAATCAATCACAGGGCCTAAACACAAAACCCCATCGTGTAAAAGTGGAATTATGTTTTTCAAAATGTTTACAAATGAAAAGCTGAAATGTCTTGAGTCAATAAGTATTCAAACCCCTTTGTTATGTCAAGCCTAAATACATTAAGGAGTAAAACTGTTCTTAAAAAGTCACATAATAAGTTGCATAGACTCACTCTGTGTGTAATAATAGTGTTTAACATGATTTTTTAATGACTATCTCATCTCTGTACCCCACACATACAATTATCTGTAAGGTCCCTCAGTCGAGCAGTGAATTTCAAACACAGATTCAACCACAAAGACCAGGGAGGTTTTCCAATGCCTCACAGAGGACACCTATTGGTAGATGGGTAAAATAAAAAAATAAAAAGCAGACATTGACTATTCCTTTGAGCACGGTGAAGTTATTCATTACACTTTGGATGGTGTATCAATACACCCAGTCACTACAAAGATACAGGTGTCCTTCATAACTCAGTTGCCGGAGAGGAAGGAAACTGCTCAGGGATTTCACCATGAGGCCAATGGTGATTTTAAAACAGTTACAAAGTTGAATGACTGTGATTGTATAAAACTGAGGATGGATCAACAACATTGCAGTTACTCCACAATACTAACCTAAATGACTGAGTGAAAAATATTGAATCCATGTTGCATCCAGGCTGTAACACAACAACATGTGGAATAAGTCCAGGGGTCGGAATTCTTTCTGAAAGCGCTGCATGTAAGGAGCATTTTCTGTTGTTGTCTGCGCCCCGACTGAGCCTTGACTGCAGTTCCTAGTGATTTACTACTGCAGTTTCCAGTGAGTGTAGGAGCATTTTCTGTTGTTGTCTGAGCCCCGACTGAGCCTTGACTGCAGTTCCTAGTGATTTACTACTGCAGTTTCCAGTGAGTGTTTTCCCATATGATGCAGACACCATAACAAAGCAGGAGTGGATTCCCACTGAGACAGGAGCACGTGGATGCAGCACGGAATATGTTGACATCCTCCTTATTAACCCTTAACTGCTTTGTATGATCTGGAGACAACTGGTTTGGACAACAACACGGTCTGCTTGTAGGAAACCACGACTGAGAATTAGGCTAAAAAATTCACACTAAAACAATTGTTATAGGTATTGTACCGACCCTGGGTTTGCAGGAGCATGCTTTTGCGGCACAGTCGATAGCGCGCCGGACCTCGGGCTCGAAGGTCGAGGGTTCTTGTTCCCTGCCTGTTTCATTACAGTATTGTAAATATGCCTGTTCCGTTTATGAATACATTAACCCAGGGGCGGCAAGGTAGCCTAGTGGTTAGAGAGTTGGACTAGCAACCGGAAGGTTGCAAGTTCAAACCCCCGAGCTGACAAGGTTGTTCTGTTGTTCTGCCCCTGAACAGGCCCACTGTTCCTAGGCCATCATTGAAAATAAGAATTTATTCTTAACTGACTTGCCTAGTAAAAAAAATCTATCTATTTACTTTTCAAAAAAAATATCTCATTAATAGCAGTCTTTCTCGAGAAAAACAATTGGCAGTACAATTAATGGTTCATTTTGAATTTTCTAATCTATTGCAATATCTCACCAAAATGTACCTTGGATTCAGAAGCTCTACTATATTGTATTATATTGTATTCTATTATATTCCCCCATAACAGATGGGACAGTACAACACTCAGGTCGGTAAATAGACTACATTAGGTAAAGAAAGAAGCTATATTGGGCTAAGCAGCGCGCGAGTCTGCCTGCCCTGCAAGTGCGATGTTAAAACTGCGAAACGTCACCTGAGGAACTGTAGGGCTGCAGGACTATAAAGCTGTAGGGCTGTAGGGTTGCAGGGCTGTAGGCCTATCTATTTGAAACCCCACTGTCACTCACATACACACGCAGTTCTTCATCTTTATATTGTCGCACCGCAAAGTTTGAACTTTCCCACAGCAACTCTAAGATTTCGACATAAGACTGTCAAGGGATCTCTCTCTCTCTCTCTAGTTCCGCTATTCATTATTGGTGTGCTGTAGGTCTATTAAAACATACCTCCTCGTGCGTAAAACGCCGGGCATGCTGCGTCCTGGCACCGAGGAGTGGAAAATGCGCACTGTCAGTTTCATGCTCTTTTGTTGGCCTCATCGTTGCTGTTTGCAGCGCAGGTCGATATTGAGCAGGGCTGGTGTTTGAGAGAGAAAATCCGGATGGATGAGAGAAAGAGCTTCCTTCAGAAGTCCGGCATGCATTAAGCAGTGAGATCATTGTGTTGGTTATAAATATCTCCGTGTGTGTCAGGCCAGCCGAACAACTCCAACAAGCAGCTACAACACCAACGTAGTCTCAGAGCATTTGGTATTATTCTGTATGTAAATCCGGGACAGTCCATTTAGTACATTTTTTAAATTTCGTATGTTATCTATACATTCGTGGATGTCCATAATCTATTTCGTACAATATGTTATAAATTACAATTCGTACAATATGTTACGAATGTTTTAAGTATGTACAATATCCTACGAATTTGCTAAACATATGGCAGGTTACAAATACCAATTTGTTGTGACTAATCTTAGCTAGGTGGCTAATGCTAATGTTAGCAAGCTCTAGGGGTTAGGGTTATGGATTAAGATTATGATTAAAGGTTTAGGGTTAAATCTAAATGGGTTAAAGTTAGGGTTATGGGAAGGGTTAGCTAACATGTTAAGTAGTTGCAAAGTAGCTAAAAAGTAGCAAAGTTGCTCATTAGCTAAAATTGTCCCTGATGGGATTCGATCACACAACTTTTGGGTTGCTAGACGTTCGCGTAACACTTCGATTCATCCACCCCGAATCAACGGACCCTCCATTCATTTTTACCTTATTAAGGTAAAACTTTTTTTGTTGTCTTATGTAACCATACCAAACGTAACATATCATACTAATTTGATTGTCTCGGATTTACATGTACTATGTTACATCTGGTCTATGAGACCAGGCTGACAATATACAACGCCTCGCTGCACGAGCTCTGCTGGAACTGGATGTGTGCGGTGTGCGCACAGTTCCTCATGCACTGGCACAGCACACTAGAGAGCGCAAGAACCACAACAACAAAATGCCAGAAGGAGAAGAAGTGGCCTAGCAGAGCCAAGAGAACAGACAGAGTTTCCTTTTTTTTTGTTGTTGTTGGAAGAATGATTGTTCCTCTCTCTCTTTTTATCTTCGCTCTGCTGCAGTTGATTTGCGCAGCTGTGGTCGCCGTCTCCGCCGTAGTAATCACTGGATCGGTTAAATACGCCTCCTTGGAGGACCAACTTCTGGAAGAGGGTACTATCAGTGGTTCAGGACGCGGAACTTGCAGGCTGTACTGTCGGGTTGGCATTGGTTTCCATCTCCAGATCCACACTGACGGAAGAGTTAACGGCAGTCATGAACCTAATCAGTTGAGTAAGTTATTATTATTAAACCATTCTGCTATGGCAGGCCTCTCAAGTGGATATTTATGTTAATTATCCATGAAGTGCGAGTGGATAGAGAGAAGGTCGTGCTGAAATGGAAGACTATTGCTTACTGATTACATTGCTAGGTTTCCAACGTGAAATTATTATACATTATTGCATGAAGTTGTCTCTGAACTATAATGTTTAGGCTATTACTATGTATCCTGAAAAAGGTGTCCAATCATATTTCCATGAGCCATTTCGACTTTAATTGTAGTATATTTAAGCAATAAGGCACAAGGAGGTGTTGTATATGGCCAATATCCCACAGCTCAGGGCTGTTGTCCACGACGCAACGTGGAGTGCCTGGATACAGACCTTAGCCGTGGTATATTGGCCATATACCACAAACCCCTAGAGATGCCTTAGTGCTACAATAAACTGGTTACCAACGTAATTAGAGCAGTAAAAATAAACGTTTTGTCATACCTGTGGTGTACGGTCTGATATACCACGGGCTGTCAGCCAATCAGCATTCAGGGCTTGACCCACCCAGTTTATAATTACTTATGTATAACCATGACCTGTTTTAGGAATAACAAGTCACTGTGGAAGGATTGTGTTATGTGAAGCTTAAATAAATATACTAAATAATACATACATAATTTATTTATAGGGTTCTGATTCGTAGCATATCTAGCTACACATATAATATATATCTAGCTGCACATGTCAGTCACAGTCAGCAATAGTAGCCCTGCCATTCCTACACCTATCCTTAGCCTCGGGTTACCGGTTACCCTCAGGAGCTGTTGACTGACATATGGACTGGGCCTGTATTACAGAAAGTGTCCCAGAGAAGTAGTTCTGATCTAGAATCACTTTGACTTTCAGATCACAATGAATGCAATTGTATAAACGGGAGAGACCTGCTCCTAGATCAGCACTCTGACTCCGAAACACTTTGTGGATTACGGGCTCCGGCCATCTGTCTGAAATGCCTTGTATGTGACTCTTTGGGACATTGACAGGTCTGTATTGTGTAACAGGTGTAGCAGAAGAGACCAGGATGTTTTGGATTGGACTTCGGTATGATTGTCATCACAACAATGCAATGTGCAACATGGTTGGATGGTTGTCATTGGCGCTGTGTGTTACAACGTTGGGGACATACTAGTTTCCTTATTCTAGTTTCCTCAGTCTAAAAGTGTTTTGAATTCATATTTTTTAAATGTTTTATAATAATAATAAAAAATTGTTAATGCCAAAAAGTTGATCAAATAATGTTACTCTGGATGATGATGTAATTGATGGACAGACTCTTGTAATTTTATATATTATCAGATATAATAATATAGGCTATCTTATAGGCTAACTATTATATACTATTTTACAAGACCATTTCAAAGAGGACACGTCACTTATATTAATTCTATAGCAACACTTGTTTAAGATCAAAACAGTGACCCCACTCTATTGATGTAATAATAGGAATCTGGGAAAACAGTGACCCCACTCTATTGATGTAATAACAGGAATCTGGGAAAACAGTGACCCCACTCTATTGATGTAATAACAGGAATCTGGGAAAACAGTGACCCCACTCTATTGATGTAATAACAGGAATCTGGGAAAACAGTGACCCCACTCTATTGATGTAATAACAGGAATCTGGGAAAACAATGACCCCACTCTATTGATGTAATAACAGGAATCTGGGAAAACAGTGACCCCACTCTATTGATGTAATAACAGGAATCTGGGAAAACAGTGACCCCACTCTATTGATGTAATAACAGGAATCTGGGAAAACAGTGACCCCACTCTATTGATGTAATAACAGGAATCTGGGAAAACAGTGACCCCACTCTATTGATGTAATAACAGGAATCTGGGAAAACAATGACCCCACTCTATTGATGTAATAACAGGAATCTGGAAAAAAAAATGTGTCTGTGTGTCTCCAGTCAACAAATCAAAATTGTATCGGTCAAATACACATGGTGTGTCTCTGGCCTACATGTAGCCTACACGTAAATCAGGATTTGACCTTTAGTAGACTTCCTCACAACCCCAGACATCTACTGACTCTCATTTCCTTTAATTAACTGTTTAAAAGCTGACCATGAACATACTGTAAATCTTCTCTTTCTCTGTTTTCTTTTCATGGTCTGCTTTTAGGAGCCGTTGTCACATTACAGTACCTGGAAACATAGTTGTTTTTAAAATTACGGTCTGGTCATCTGTGAATCTTTTCGGTGGTCATTTTTTTATAATAAAGTCTTAATTTCTCTCCATTTAAACTTAAATAAAATAACGTATAATAATGCCTCATGAGCTTAACGTAACTATCTTACCCTATCATAACCCCAAAATATAAGGATACATATTTCTGGCCCTGTCCTTCAGCTGTACCAAAACAAGCAGTGGGTGAATACCAGAATGTAGGTCTAATGTGTCTGCTGTTCTATCAGAGACAACAACAAGATGGGGAGTCCGTGACTTGACCACTTGACAATCGAGTCTCATATTATCAAAATTCATTGGATTTGATATAGATTTTTTTTTTTAAATGTAAAAACATTTTGTAATGTAGTCTACTCTCATTAACATCAACGCATGATTAACACGTTCTTGAGTGTTGTGTTTGTCTCAACTTTGATGGAGGGATACTGAAGCTGGCTAGCAGGCGTTCTGATTTCTGTTTCTCCAAGAAAATAGATGGACAACATATTCCAGCAACTCAGTAACACATACAATGGTAATACAGTGTTATTACTATGGTGTTATTACTATAGTGTAATTACTGGTACTACATTGTTATTAATACAGTGTAATTACTGGTACTACAGTGTTATTACTATAGTGTTATTACTGGTACTACATTATTATTACTATAATAGAGTCAGAGAGTCAGAGAGAGTGAGAGAGAGAGAAAGAGAGACAGAAAGAGATAGCTCATCCCTCGGCAGTAGTACTGTAGAGTACTTTGTCGGCGACCTCAACCCAGAATCTCTCAGAGTGTTCACAGTAAGCCAACTAACACCCCTCTCAGACCACAGCAAAATCACAATCTACTTGAACAATGCTCAACCATGAAGTATCAAAGCCCAACAAACTGCGTGTTATTAAGAAATACTATAGATTTAATGAGGTGGTGTAGAAACCTACCAAAGAAAACAATTGACCAACAACAAATTCAATTCCTCCTACACATGTTTTCGTGCTATAGTGAAGGTTTAAGCTTAGCAGTACGAAGACTGAACAATATATTTGACCTATCAGCTAACATACCAAATTTAAAAAAAAATCTAGCAGAAAACCTTAAGAAAACTAAAAACAGTGAGAAAATGTTTTGATGAACAATGCAAAAAAAAAAAACACAAGAAAGAAATGAAGAAAACCTATCCAACCTTAAAACACAGAGACCAAGAAAACGAGAACCGACGTCTTCACTATGGCGAAACACAAAAAAAAAACAGTACAGAAATGCACTAACAAAAGAGAAGGAACAGCACGTCAGAAAACAGCTCAATGTGATTGAAGAAGCCATAGAATCAACCACTTCCGGGAAAATTATTGTTACAATATTTTACTGTCTTACTATTTTTATTCCTTTACTTTATTTTATTTTTGGAGAAAAAAAATAAATATATATTTTCATACTTACTTTAAAAAAATGAATCTGAATTGTTGGTTAAAGGGTAATTTGATTTAATTTGAACACTAAACAAACAACACGAAGAGATGTCTACTTTAAAATGGACAGTAAAGGTTTACACCGGTTGTATTTGGCGCCCGTGACAAACACAATTTGATATAATTTGAAATTGGAACACACTAAACAAACAACACGAAGAGATGTCTACTTTAAAATGGACAGTAAAGGTTTACACCTGTTGTATTTGGCGCCCGTGACAAACACAATTTGATATAATTTGAAATTGGAACACACTAAACAAACAACACGAAGAGATGTCTACTTTAAAATGGACAGTAAAGGTTTACACCGGTTGTATTTGGCGCCCGTGACAAACACAATTTGATATAATTTGAAATTGGAACACACTAAACAAACAACACGAAGAGATGTCTACTTTAAAATGGACAGTAAAGGTTTACACCTGTTGTATTTGGCGCCCGTGACAAACACAATTTGATATAATTTGAAATTGGAACACACTAAACAAACAACACGAAGAGATGTCTACTTTAAAATGGACAGTAAAGGTTTACACCGGTTGTATTTGGCGCCCGTGACAAACACAATTTGATATAATTTGAAATTGGAACACACTAAACAAACAACACGAAGAGATGTCTACTTTAAAATGGACAGTAAAGGTTTACACCTGTTGTATTTGGCGCCCGTGACAAACACAATTTGATATAATTTGAAATTGGAACACACTAAACAAACAACACGAAGAGATGTCTACTTTAAAATGGACAGTAAAGGTTTACACCGGTTGTATTTGGCGCCCGTGACAAACACAATTTGATATAATTTGAAATTGGAACACACTAAACAAACAACACGAAGAGATGTCTACTTTAAAATGGACAGTAAAGGTTTACACCGGTTGTATTTGGCGCCCGTGACAAACACAATTTGATATAATTTGAAATTGGAACACACTAAACAAACAACACGAAGAGATGTCTACTTTAAAATGGACAGTAAAGGTTTACACCGGTTGTATTTGGCGCCCGTGACAAACACAATTTGATGTAATTTGAAATTGGAACACACTAAACAAACAACACGAAGAGATGTCTACTTTAAAATGGACAGTAAAGGTTTACACCGGTTGTATTTGGCGCCCGTGACAAACACAATTTGATGTAATTTGAAATTGGAACACACTAAACAAACAACACGAAGAGATGTCTACTTTAAAATGGACAGTAAAGGTTTACACCTGTTGTATTTGGCGCCCGTGACAAACACAATTTGATATAATTTGAAATTGGAACACACTAAACAAACAACACGAAGAGATGTCTACTTTAAAATGGACAGTAAAGGTTTACACCTGTTGTATTTGGCGCCCGTGACAAACACAATTTGATATAATTTGAAATTGGAACACACTAAACAAACAACACGAAGAGATGTCTACTTTAAAATGGACAGTAAAGGTTTACACCTGTTGTATTTGGCGCCCGTGACAAACACAATTTGATATAATTTGAAATTGGAACACACTAAACAAACAACACGAAGAGATGTCTACTTTAAAATGGACAGTAAAGGTTTACACCGGTTGTATTTGGCGCCCGTGACAAACACAATTTGATATAATTTGAAATTGGAACACACTAAACAAACAACACGAAGAGATGTCTACTTTAAAATGGACAGTAAAGGTTTACACCGGTTGTATTTGGCGCCCGTGACAAACACAATTTGATGTAATTTGAAATTGGAACACACTAAACAAACAACACGAAGAGATGTCTACTTTAAAATGGACAGTAAAGGTTTACACCGGTTGTATTTGGCGCCCGTGACAAACACAATTTGATGTAATTTGAAATTGGAACACACTAAACAAACAACACAAAGATATATCTATTTAACATGGAGATGTAAACCACTTCTCCAACTTTTTTCGCAATATAACAAAGAACCCCATAGCAAACACATATACTGAATCAATTGCAAAACTTACAATTAACTATTAAAGACTACCAGAACCCACTGGATTCTCTAATTGTATCGGATGAAATTAAAATGTACAAAATAAATCCAATCCTAAAAGGCCTGTGGTGTTGATGGTATACGAGATGAAATTATGAAACGTACCGACCAAAAATTCAACTGTTCTATTCTTAGACTCTTCAACATTATCCTCAGCTCTGGCATCTTCGCCAATATTTTGAACCAAAGTTTGTTCATCCCAACCCACAAAAGTGGAGACAAAGTTGACCCCAATAATTATAGCGTCAACAGTAACCTCGGAAAAGTCCTCTACATTATCATCAAAAGAGGACTCCCAACTCGTCCTTAGTAAAAAACGATGTCCTGAGCAAATGTCAAAATTGGCTTCATACCAAAATATCATACGACAGACCACGTATACACCCTGCACACCCTTATTGACAAACAAACAAACAAATAAACAAACAAAAACAAAGTCTTCTCATGTTTTGTTAGCTTTTGACTCACTTTAGAATGAGGATCTGCTATACAAATCGATGGAAAGCAATGTTGGGGGGGGGGGGTTAAAATTGTCAATAAACGCAAAGATTATTTTCCTCATGGCCGTGGGGTGAGACAGGGATTCAAGCTTGAGACCCACCCTCGTCAAAACATACACAGTGTTCAAAACATCAGGAACTCTTTCCATGACATAGACTGACCAGGTGAAAGCTATGATCCCTTATTGATGTTACCTGTTAAATCCACTTGTAGATGAATGGGGATCAGTGTAGATGAAGGGGAGGAGACAGGTTAAAGAAGGATTTTTAAGCCTTGAGACAGGGAATGTGTATGTGTGCCATTCAGAGGGTGAACGGGCAAGACAAAATATTTAAGTGCCTTTGAACGGGATATGGTAGTAGGTGCCAGGCCGCACCGGTTTGTGTCAAGAACTGCAACGCTGCTGGGTTTTTCCCCGATCAACAGTTTCCTGTGTGTATCAAGAATGATCCACCACCCAAAGGACATCCAACTTGACACAACTGTGGGAAGCATTGGAGTCAGAATGGGCCAGCATCCCTGTGGAATGCTTTCAACACAGGATCGCTGTGGAACGCGTTTGGACACCTTGTAGACTCCACGCCCCGACGAATTGAGGCTGTTCTGGCGGCAACAGGGGGGTGCAACTCAATAGTATCAAGGTGTTCCTAATGTTCTGTACACTCAATGAATTGGCTAGGCACTAGAACAGTCTGCATCTTTATGATGTAATGTTTACTGTACATTTATTAAAAATGTATTTTTTGTTGATGTTCTTTTTTGTTTCTTCTCACTTTTGTTTATTGTTTATTTCCCTTGTTTTATCAATGTAAACATATGTTTCCCATGCCAAATAGCCCCTTTGAATTGAATTGAGAGAGAGAGAGAGAGAAACCAGAGAGAGAAAGAGACAGTGAAAGAAATAGAGAAAAAGAGAGACACAGAAAGAAAGAAACAAAGAGAGGAACCCTAGAACATCCTAGAAATATGTTTCCCATGCCAAAAAGCCCCTTTGAATTGAATTTTGAGAGAGAGAGAGAGAGAGAGTGAGAGAGAGAGAGAGAGAGAGTGAGAGAGACACAGAATGAAAGAAACAAGGAGAATAACCCTAGACAATCCTAGAAATAGTACAGTATATACTGATGCATTGTTGTGATGATGTGTCTGATTCTGTTCTCAGGTGTCCTGGAGCTCTTTGCGGTTTCTCAGGGGGTCATCGGTATCCGAGGAGTCTACAGCAACAGATTTTTAGCCATGAACAAGAGAGGAAGGCTACATGCTATCGTAAGTATCCTATTTATTACATAGTGCACAACTTTTGCCCAGGACCCATAGGGCGCCATTTTGGATTCCATTTTGGGTGCCATTTTGAGAAGAGACTTGCAGAAACTCCATTGTTTCTTGTCCGGAAAATGAATTTGGCCTGAACACTAAAAGAGATGAAAGCCATAGTTTGGCCTCAGATCTGTTTGTTCTGTGTTGCCACGATGGGACCAGGCTTGAATGTCATGGCACTGACAACAAACCATCTTGAGAATTGCAGATTTATTTTCTTGTAAACTCTGAATTGCTTCAAATGACTTTAAATCTGTACCCAACAGTCAGTCAGCTAGCCAGCCAGCCAGGCGGGCAGCCAGCCAGCCAGCCAGCCAGCCAGGCGGGCAGTTACGCTGCTCCAGCCAGCCAGTAAGCAAGCAACCTCTGCGGACAGACAAATAAATTGATACTTTGTAAGCAGGCCTGCCAAACAGCCAGCCAGTCAGCCAGACACCCAAGCAGAAAGCCACACTGCTACTTTGTAAGCAGGCCAGACAAATAGCCAGCTAGTCAGGCAGCCACCCAGGCAGAAAGCCACACTGCTACTTTGTAAGCAGGCCTGCCAAACAGCCAGCCAGTCAGCCAGGAACTCAGGCAGAAAGCCACACTGCTACTTTGTAAGAAGGCCAGCCAAGCAGCCAGCCAGCCAGCCACCCAGGCAGAAAGCCACACTGCTACTTTGTAAGAAGGCCAGCCAAGCAGCCAGCCAGCCAGCCACCCAGGCAGAAAGTCACACTGCTACTTTGTAAGCAGGCCTGCCAAACAGCCAGCCAGTCAGCCAGGAACTCAGGCAGAAAGCCACACTGCTACTTTGTAAGAAGGCCAGCCAAGCAGCCAGCCAGCCAGCCACCCAGGCAGAAAGCCACACTGCTACTTTGTAAGAAGGCCAGCCAAGCAGCCAGCCAGCCAGCCACCCAGGCAGAGTCACACTGCTACTTTGTAAGCAGGCCAGCCAAGCAGCCAGCCAGCCAGCCACCCAGGCAGAAAGCCACACTGCTACTTTGTAAGCAGGCCAGCCAAGCAGCGAGCCAGCCAGCCACCCAGGCAGAAAGCCACACTGCTACTTTGTAAGCAGGCCAGCCAAGCAGCCAGCCAGCCAGCCACCCAGGCAGAAAGCCACACTGCTACTTTGTAAGCAGGCCAGCCAAGCAGCCAGCCAGCCAGCCACCCAGGCAGAAAGCCACACTGCTACTTTGTAAGCAGGCCAGCCAGTCATCTAGCTCTGCTGACAGTCATCTGTAGGGAGCCTGGCCTGACCGGGTAGATAGCTTCACTGTTAGCATGTGTTAATGGGCAGTCCAGATAGTCCGGTCTAGAAAGGCTGATCATATATATAGATAGAGAGAGAGAAAGACAGCGAGAGAGAGAGCGAGAGAGAGTGTGAGAGAGAGAGAGACAAAGCATGTGAATGGGACAGACAGAGAGAGAGAGCGACAGAGAGAGACAAAGTATGTGAATGAGACAGAGAACAAGAGAAAGAGTGAGGGAACGAGATAGAGAGAAAGAGTGAGTGAACGAGACAGAGAAAGAGACTGCGACAGAGACAGACAGGCAGACAGAGCGAGCGTGTGAAAAAAAAGACAGAGAGAGAGAGACAAAGCATGTGAATGAGACAGACAGAGACAGCGAGAGAACGAGAGAGCGAGAGAGAGAGACAAAGACAGAGAGAGACAGAAACTGAGAGAGACAGAGAGAGAAAGAGACAGCGACAGAGACAGACAGGCAGACAGAGCGAGAGCGTGAAAAAAAAGACAGAGAGAGAGAGACAAAGCATGTGAATGAGACAGACAGAGACAGAGAGAGACAGAGAGAAACAGAGAGAGACAGAAACTGAGAGAGACAGAGAGAGAGAAACTGAAAGAGACAGAGAAAGAGAGAGAGAGAAACAAAGTGTGTGAATGAGACAGACAGAGAGAGCGAGAGATAGGTAGAGCAAGAGAGGGAGAGAGAGAGAGAGAGCAAGAGAGGGAGAGAGAGAGAGAGAGAGAGCAAGAGAGGGAGAGAGAGAGAGAGGGAGAGAGAGAGAGAGAGAGAGAGAGAGAGAGGGAGAGAGAGAGAGAGGGAGAGAGAGAGAGAGAGAGAGCAAGAGAGGGAGAGAGAGAGAGAGAGAGGGGAGGGAGAGAGAGAGAGAGAGAGAGAGAGAGAGAGAGAGAGAGAGAGCAAGAGAGGGAGAGAGAGAGAGAAACAAAGGGATAAATGTGAAGTAGAGTCCTATAAGCCTCTGCAGACACAGTGGACAATTATAGTCCAGCTGTATAGGATCCATCAGTGTAGAATTAGTCTGGATTCTCCTCGCTCGACCCACACACACACACACACACACACACACACACACACACACACACACACACACACACACACACACACACACACACATCAATACTAATTCTCCACTGATGGATCCTATACAGCTAGATTAACACTAATTGTCCCCTGTGTCTGCTGCGGTTTATAGGACTCTACTTCACCACAGACAGACGAGCCCCCCGGCCAGACAGATGAGCCCCCCGACCAGACAGACGAGCCCCCCGACCACAGACAGACGAGCCCCCCGGCCAGACAGATGAACCCCCCGACCAGATAGATGAACCCCCAACCAGATAGACGAGCCCCCCGACCAGATAGATGAACCCCCCGACCAGACAGATGAACCTCCCGACCAGACAGACGAGCCCCCCGACCACAGACAGACGAGCCCCCCGGCCAGACAGATGAACCCCCCGACCAGATAGATGAACCCCCAACCAGATAGACGAGCCCCCCGACCAGATAGATGAACCCCCCGACCAGACAGATGAACCTCCCGACCAGATAGATGCACCCCCCGACCAGATAGACAAGCCCCCCGACCAGACAGATGAACCCCCCGACCAGATAGATGAACCCCCCGACCAGAAAGACGAGCCCCCACACCAGACAGATGAACCCCCCCAACCAGATAGATGAACCCCCCCGACCAGATAGACGAGCCCCCCGACCAGATAGATGAACCTCCCGACCAGATAGACGAGCCCCCCGACCAGACAGATGAACCCCCCGACCAGACAGACGAGCCCCCGACCAGACAGATGAACCCCCCGACCAGACAGATGAACCCCCCGACCAGATAGATGAACCCCCAACCAGATAGACGAGCCCCCCGACCAGATAGATGAACCCCCCGACCAGACAGATGAACCTCCCGACCAGATAGATGCACCCCCCGACCAGATAGACAAGCCCCCCGACCAGACAGATGAACCCCCCGACCAGATAGATGAACCCCCCGACCAGAAAGACGAGCCCCCACACCAGACAGATGAACCCCCCCAACCAGATAGATGAACCCCCCCGACCAGATAGACGAGCCCCCCGACCAGATAGATGAACCTCCCGACCAGATAGACGAGCCCCCCGACCAGACAGATGAACCCCCCGACCAGACAGACGAGCCCCCGACCAGACAGATGAACCCCCCGACCAGACAGATGAACCCCCCGACCAGACAGATGAACCCCCCGACCAGACAGACGAGCTCCCTGACCACAGACCGACGAGCCCCCAGACCAGACAGACGAGCCCCCCGGCCAGACAGACGAGAACCCCGACCACAGACAGACGAGCCCCCAGACCAGACAGATGAACCCCCCGACCAGACAGACGAGCCCCCAGACCACAGCACAGTGTGTCTCATCTGTCTGTGGTCTGGGGGCTCGTGTTCCACACACTGTCTTTATGCTGTAATCAGTCTGTCATATTTAATATTCAGATGTTTTCACAGTGGCAGTTTATTGTCTGGAGTAATGGGCAAGTAGACAGATGTGTATTAAACTGTTTTATCTACCCAGCCAGCCACGACAAACAACGTCTCTTCTAAGGTCAAAGGGTCACCTGGATTTATTGAGCAACCGATGGAGGGAGGGAGGGAGGGAGTGACGGCGGGGAGGGAGAGAAAGAGAGAAATAAATAAGTCCTAGTAAACATTATACACTGTTTACTGATCTATCTTGGTACTGAAGAGTTGGTGAGGAGGTAGAGATCATAAATCTAGCTATGCCACACTCTGTCTAACCATACCATACAGGTTATTATATCTGGTGGGAGCTCTGTCTAACCATACAGGTTATTATATCTGGTGGGAGCTCTGTCTAACCATACAGGTTATTATATCTGTTGGGAGCTCTGTCTAACCATAACATACCATACAGGTTATTATATCGCTTGTGGGCATCCTTGGGTACTTACTACATGTTGTCGTTTCCCACCAAAGGTATTTTTAGGCTTAGTTAAGAATGTCTTGAGATCGTTGGATCAGAAATGTCAAATCAAGTGCTTCGTTTGTTTGAAACACTGTACAGACGTTTTATAAAGCATACCGAGGAAATGAACAGGAAACTAGGGTTTAATAGAGCTTGTCTTTCTAAGATCCTTGGTGACTGACTGCTCTCATCTCCCAAAGGAAGTCCCAGCTCAGATGGAGAGGGGTAGGATTGAGTATAGAGATGGATCGTAGAGCAGGGGGATATGTACGGTAATACTGTATGTGCTGGCTGGGGTGCTTGTTAATGTTGAATAATTTTTTTACATTGGGGAAATTGAGACATTCATTTTGTGTAACCGTTGTGTAACTGCGGTGTAATCGTTGTGTAACCGTTGTGTAACCGTTGTGCAATCGTTGTGTAACCGTAGTGTAATCGTTGTGTAACCTCTGTGTAATCATTGTGTAATCGTTGTGTAATCGTTGTGTAACCGTTGTGTAATCGTTGTGTAACCGTTGTGTAATCGTTTAGATCTCTGTAACATTATGTTTGTTTGTGTTTTCCAGGAGCGATTCACGGACGACTGTAGGTTCTGGGAGCGTTTCCAGGAGAGCAGTTACAACACTTATGCCTCGGTGTTGCACCGGAACCACCGGACGGGACGGGACTGGTACGTGGCCCTGAACAAGAGAGGAAAATCTAAGATGGGCTCCAGCCCCAGGGTCAAATCCCAGCACGTTTCCACGCACTTCCTCCCCAGGCTCAGTGTGCACAACCTGCAGAGCGTTCGTGGTTTCACCATCACCGACAGGAGCAAAGAGAGGAGGAAAAAACAGGCGCCACTGCTCAAACCGCCCTCACAACCATACAGGGATGTTAATTCAGAGACACGGAAGAGGGTGCAGACTGTCAAGTACTGGCCCAAGTTTCGGTTTGGATAGACTACGAAGTGATGAGGGAGGAAGTAATACAAACTGTATGTGTGTTATATGGATTGACAGGATGGATTACTGGCCAACGTAAACATGGACATGACACCTGTTGTCCTCAACAACAACAACAACAATCGCTGAACTTTTACTTTCCGTTATTTCAAAGCATTCCAGATGTCATAAAATAGTGAGTTAAAAACCTAAGGGCTGTAACATGCAGTCATTAAGCTTTGTGATTGTAAGGCTATGATGGTTACAATGGTTGTACAGCTATGATGGTTACAATGGTTGTACAGCTATGATGGTTACAATGGTTGTACAGCTATGATGGTTACAATGGTTGTACAGCTATGATGGTTACAATGGTTGTACAGCTATGATGGTTACAATGGTTGTACAGCTATGATGGTTACAACTGCTTCCGAAGGTGGTCCCCTTCGGGCCAATTAAAAACACAATATGCGATAACTAGTTCATATATAGTTAGAACCACAATATGCGATAACTAGTTCATATATAGTTAGAACCACAATATGCGATAACTAGTTCATATATAGTTAGAACCACAACATGCGATAACTACTTCATATATAGTTAGAACCACAACATGCGATAACTAGTTCATATATAGTTAGAAACACAACGTGAGATACATTACATTATCAAAAGACACCTGCTCATCAAACATCTCATTCCAAAATCATGGGCATTAAAATGGAGTTGGTCCCCCCCTTTGCTGCTATAACAGACTCGATTTCCACTAGATGTTGGAACATTGCTGCAGAGACTTGCTTCCGTTCAGCCATAAGAGCATTAGTGAGTTCAGGCACTGATGTTGGGCGATTAGGCCTGGCTCGCAGTTGGCGTTCCAATTCATCCGAAAGGTGTTCGATGGGGTTAAGGTCAGGGCTCTGTGCAGGCCAGTCAAGTTCTTCCACACCGACAAACCATTTCTGTATGGACCTCGCTTTGGGCATGGGGGGCATTGTCATGCTGAAACAGGAAAGAGCCTTCCCCAAACTGTTGCCACAAAGTTGAAAACACAGAATCGTCTAGAATGTCATTGTATGCTGTAGCGTTAAGATCTCCCTTCACTGAAACTAAGGGGCCTGAACCATGAAAAACATCCCCAGACCATAATTCCTCCTCCACCAAACTTTACAGTTGGCACTATGCATTGGGGCAGGTAGCGTTCTCCTGGCATTCGCCAAACCCAGATTCGTCCAGATGGTGAAATGTGATTCATCACTCCAGAGAACGTGTTTCCACTGCTCCAGAGTCCAATGGAGGCGAGCTTTACACCACTCCAGCCGACGCTTGGCATTGCACATGGTGATGTTAGGTGTGCGGCTGCTCAGGTATGAAAACCCATTTCATGAAGCTCCTGATGAACAGTTAGTGTGCCGAAGTTTCTTCCAGAGGCTTCAACATTTGTTTGTTGTTTTTTTTATGTTTTACAGTTTGTCTTTACTGGTGTACGAGAGGACTTTGTCTTTTTCAGATAAGTCACAAAGATACATTTTTCTGTCGTTTTTTTTATCCATGAAATATAAACAAATAATATGTAATGTGACTAAAGGTAATTATATTGGTTGCTATGTAATGTGACTAAAGGTAATTCTATTGGTTGCTATGTAATGTGACTAAAGGTAATTCTATTGGTTGCTATGTAATGTGACGAAAGGTAATTCTATTGGTTGCTATGTAATGTGACTAAAGGTAATTCTATTGGTTGCTATGTAATGTGACTAAAGGTAATTCTATTGGTTGCTATGTAATGTGACTAAAGGTAATTCTATTGGTTGCTATATTTGTATATATACAGTGGGGCAAAAAAGTATTTAGTCAGCCACCGATTGTGCAAGTTCTCCCACTTAAAAAGATGAGAGAGGCCTGTAATTTTCATCATAGGTACACTTCAACTATGACAGACAAAATGAGGAAAGAAAATCCAGAAAATCACATTGTAGGATTTTGAATGAATTTATTTGCTAATTATGGTGGAAAATAAGTATTTGGTCACCTACAAACAAGCAAGATTTCTGGCTCTCACAGACCTGTAACTTCTTCTTTAAGAGGCTCCTCTGTCCTCCACTCGTTACCTGTATTAATGGCACCTGTTTGAACTTGTTATCAGTGGGAGAACTGACTAAATACTTTTTTTGCCCCACCTGCAGCTATATTTTACTAACAGTATTTATGAAACAAAGGATATACATTGAGAATCAATAGTTATTTTTATCAAGCTAATTCCGATTTAGGATTTAGGAAATGTATGCATGTATGTATGTATCCTACCCACTTCTCAGTCGTTGGTATTCACACCTACCTTATGCAGGTGTGTAACAGACTTTACAGGCGTGGTTCCCTTGTGTGTGCTGGATACATGTAATTCAACCTGCTGAAAACCCTCCCACTTGCTGGCCAACAGATGTTCTTGTGGAGTTTTTATTCAATAGGGGTTTTCAGTACATTTCTCTTAAGCCATCCTTTCGATGACAGACTCACTAGAGTACAGTCGTGGCCAAACGTTTTGAGAATTACGTGAATATTAATTTTCACAACGTCTGCTGCCTCAGTTTGTATAATGGCAATTTGCATATTCTCCAGAATGTTATGAAGAGTTGTCAGATGAATTGTAATTAATTGCAAAGTCCCTCTTTGCCATGCAAATGAACTGAAACGCAAAAAAAATATTTACACTGCATTTCAGCCCTGCCACAAAAAGACAAGCTAACATCATGTCAGTGATTCTCTCAGTAACACAGGTCTGAGTGTTGACAAGGACAAGGCTGGAGATCACTCTGTCATGCTGATTGAGTTCGAATAACAGACTGGAAGCTTCTAAGGGAGGGTGGTGCTTGGAATCATTGTTCTTCCTCTGTCAACCATGGTTACCTGCAAGGAAACACGTGCCGTCATCATTGCTTTGCACAAAATGGGCTTCACAGGCAAGGATATTGCTGCCAGTAAAATAGCACCTAAATCAACCATTTATCGGACCATCAAGAACTTCAAGGAGAGCGGTTCAAGTGTTGTGAAGAAGGCTTCAGGGCACCCAAGAAAGTCCAGCAAGCGCCAGGACCGTCTCCTAAAGTTGATTCAGCTGCGGGATCGGGGCACCACCAGCACAGAGCTTGCTCAGACACTGAAGCAGCAACTTTGTGGACATTAATATTTGTGTCATTCTCAAAACTTGTGACCAACGACGGAGAGAACGGGTTCAGAATATAAGCATCAAGGAAAGAGAGCCATCTATGCATATTGGTCTCAGTTTCAGCACCAACTAGTACAGTTTTAAATACTCTGATCTTGCATTTTAGGGTTAGGAAGGTTTGTATGAATCATTAAATGTCACGTTCTGACCTCTATTTCCTTTGTTTTTGTATTTATTTAGTATGGTCAGGGCGTGAGTTGGGTGGGCAGTCTGTTTGTTTTTCTATGTTTTGGTCTAGTTCTATGTTCGGCCTGATATGGTTCTCAATCAGAGGCAGGTGTTCGTCATTGTCTCTGATTGGGAACCATATTTAGGTAGCCTGGGTTTCACTGTGTGTTTGTGGGTGATTGTTCCTGTCTTTGTGTTTGCACCAGATAGGGCTGTTTTTGTTCTCACGTTTCTTGTTTTCGTTAGTTTTGTTCATGTATAGTGTCTTCATTAAAATACGATGAACAACCACCACGCTGCGTTTTGGTCCGCCTCTACTACACAACAAGAGAACCGTTACAGAATCACCCACCGCAACAGGACCAAGCGGCGTGGTAACGGGCAACAGCGGCACAAGGAGGAATGGACTTGGGATGATGTGTTGGACGGCAAGGGTTGCTACACATGGGAGGAGATCCTGGCGGGAAAGGATCGCCTTCCATGGGAACAGGTGGAGGCAGCGAGGAGAGCAGAGGCAGTCGGAGAGAGGAGCCGGCGATATGAGGGAACACGGTTGGCAAGGAAGCCCGGGAGTCAGCCCCAAAAATTTCTTGGGGGGGGGCTAACAGGGAGTATGGCTACGCCAGGTAGGAGACCTGAGCCAACTTCCTGTGGTTACCGGGGGGCTAGAGAGACCGGGCAGGCACCGTGTTATGCTGTGGAGCGCACGGTGTCCCCAGTGCGGGTGCACAGCCCGGTGCGGTACATTCCAGCTCCGCGTATCGGCCGGGCTAGAGTGGGCATCGAGCCAAGTGCCATGAAGCCGGCTCTACGCATCTGGTCTCCAGTGCGTCTCCTTGGGCCGGCTTACATGGCACCAGCCTTGCGCACGGTGTCCCCGGTTCGCCTGCATAGCCCAGTGCGGGCTATTCCACCTCGCCGCACTGGCAGGGCGACCGGGACCATTCAACCGGGTAAGGTTGGGCAGGCTCGGTGCTCAAGAGCTCCAGTGCGCCTGCACGGCCCGGTCTATCCATCACCACCTCCACGCACCAGCCCTCCGGTGGCAGCTCCCCGTACCAGGCTGTCTCTCCGGCCCATCCTTGCAGGGGCTCTCTCCTCTCCAGCGCTGCCGGAGTCTCCCGCCTCTCCGGCGCTACCAGAGCCTCCCTCCTCTCCAGCGCTGCCGGAGTCTCCCGCCTGTCCGGCGCCTCTGCCGGAGCCTCCCGCCTATCCGGCGCCTCTGCCGGAGCCTCCCGCCTGTCCGGCGCCTCTGCCGGAGCCTCCCGCCTGTCCGGCGCCTCTGCCGGAGCCTCCCGCCTGTCCGGCGCCTCTGCCGGAGCCTCCCGCCTGTCCGGCGCCTCTGCCGGAGCCTCCCGCCTGTCCGGCGCCGCTGCCGGAGCCTCCCGCCTGTCCGGCGCCGCTGCCGGAGCCTCCCGCCTGTCCGGCGCCGCTGCCGGAGCCTCCCGCCTGTCCGGCGCCGCTGCCGGAGCCTCCCGCCTGTCCGGCGCCGCTGCCGGAGTCTCCCGCCTCTCCGGCGCTACCAGGGCCTTCCTTTTCTCCAGCGTTGCCGGAGCTTCCCGTCTGCCCAGCGCCAGCTGAGCTTCCCGTCTGCCCAGCGCCAGCTGAGCTTCCCGTCTGCCCAGCACCAGCTGAGCCTCCCGTCTGCCCAGCGCCGCCAACGCCGCCCGTCTGCCCAGCGCCGCCAACGCCGCCCGTCTGCCCAGCGCCGCCAACGCCGCCCGTCTGCCCAGCGCCGCCAGTGCCGCCCGTCTGCCCAGCGCCGCCAGTGCCGCCCGTCAGCCCAGCGCCGCCAGTGCCGCCCGTCAGCCAGGGGCCGCCAGTGCCGCCCGTCAGCCAGGGGCCGCCAGTGAATTTTGCCTGTGCTTAGCTTGCTTCCTTTAATTTTTATCCTAAAAAAAATCCAAGTCCTTAACGATGACAAGCATACCAATAACATGATGCAGCCACCACCATGCCTAAAAATATGAAGAGTGGTACTCAGTGATGTGTTGTGTTGGATTTGCCCCAAACATAACGCTTTGGATTCAGGACAAAAAGGGAATTACTTTGTCATATGTTTTTGCAGTGTTACTTTAGTGCGTTATTGCACATTTCTGTACAGGCTTCCTTCTTTTTACTCTCTCATTTAGGTTAGTATTGTGGAGTAACTGCAATGTTGTAGATCCGTCCTCAGTTTTCTCCTATCACAGCTATTAAACTCTGTAACTGTTTTCAAATCACCATTTGCCCCATGGTGAAATCCCTGAGCAGTTTCCTTCCTCTCCGGCAACTGAGTTAAGAAGGACGCCTGTATCTTTGTAGTGACTGGGTGTATTGATACACCATCCAAAGTGTAATGAATAACTTCACCGTGCTCAAAGGAATAGTCAATGTCTGCTTTTTATTTTTTATTTTTACTCATCTAGCAATAGGTGTCCTTCTCTGTGAGACTCACAAAAAGAAAAACGCATATAAAACAATTATGAAAAATACTACTAACCTGCTTTTAGGAATACGACAATCAATTCACAACTAGTGGAAATTAGTATCTTGGCCATTGCCTTATTTAACTGAAACAAGTTCAACATATGCGTAAACTACATTTTGCACTTCTAACGTCTTACCAATTACAGAATCGATGCTCATTATGATGTCATCTACCTCATACTATGCAGATGAGTCACAGTGGCTGGTCTGCACAGGGAATTGTTTGAGCGGGAGAGTTGTGTTGAGTAGAATTGTTGTTTAAAACAGAACAGCTTGTTGGTTTGGCACACAGTAGCAGCTCCAGTGAGTCTTGCTGAATATAATTGTGTGCATCTGGTTAACTACTGATAAAGTCTTCCCATTGGTGCATCAGTTCCCAGCATTTTCTTCTTTTAAAAGGAACTTAAAACGGCTCAAATCAATGTGTCTCGTAAATACATGCAAATGTGACATAAATCATCTTATTTAGTCTCGATTTTGTTATTGTTGTGAATGTTGGCGCGTGTATGTGTGTGTGTGTGTGTGCGTGCGTGCGTGCGTGTGCGTGCGTGTGTGTGTATGTGGCGTTATGTTGTTAAACATAATTACAATTCTCTTTTGAACGGGGAAGCAGGTAATTAAACATGTTAGACTGGATTAACACTTCTTCAGATAGCTGGGAGAGAGAACAACACTGCTTCAGATAGCTGGGAGAGAGGACAACACTGCTTCAGATAGCTGGGAGAGAGGACAACACTGCTTCAGATAGCTGGGAGAGAGGACAACACTGCTTCAGATAGCTGGGAGAGAGGACAACACTGCTTCAGATAGCTGGGAGAGAGGACAACACTGCTTCAGATAGCTGGGAGAGAGGACAACACTGCTTCAGATAGCTGGGAGAGAGGACAACACTTCTTCAGATAGCTGGGAGAGAGGACAACACTGCTTTAGATAGCTGGGAGAGAGGACAACACTGCTTCACTGATTGAGATAGCTGGGAGAGAGGACAACACTTCTTCAGATAGCTGGGAGAGAGGACAACACTGCTTCAGATAGCTGGGAGAGAGGACAACACTGCTTCAGATAGCTGGGAGAGAGGACAACACTGCTTTAGATAGCTGGGAGAGAGGACAACACTGCTTCACTGATTGAGATAGCTGGGAGAGAGGACAACACTGCTTCAGATAGCTGGGAGAGAGGACAACACTTCTTCACTGATTGAGATAGCTGGTAGAGAGGACAACACTGCTTCACTGATTGAGATAGCTGGGAGAGAGGACAACACTGCTTCAGATAGCTGGGAGAGAGGACAACACTGCTTCAGATAGCTGGGAGAGAGAACAACACTGCTTCAGATAGCTGGGAGAGAGGACAACACTGCTTCACTGATTGAGATAGCTGGGAGAGAGGACAGACATATTGGGGGATTCTTAGAAGAAGATCCTTGGTGATTTGTATTTATTACGGATTCCCATTAGCTGCTGCCTCGGCTACTCTCTTCCTGGTTTCCAAACACATTAAGGCACATTACATGGTACTCATCTCTTAAAGAGAAGTTTTGGAAAGAGTATAGAGATGGATATATATGGATATGGATATATATATATACAGTATATATAAACTGTATGTGCTGGCGGGGTGCTTATGAATGTGAAGAATTTACATTGAGGAAAGGAGACATTCACAATGTCATTTATAGTCAATATTCTGTGTCCTGTATTGTCAATACTTTGTGTAATTTATAGTCAATATTCTGTGTCCTGTATTGTCAATACTGTGTGTAATTTATAGTCAATATTCTGTGTCCTGTATTGTCAATACTGTGTGTAATTTATAGTCGATATTCTGTGTCCTGTATTGTCAATACTCTGTGTAATTTATAGTCAATATGCTGTGTATTTTACAGTCAATACTCTAGTGTGTATTAGAGACTTGACAACTGTTTCAGTACACATTTCCCAGGCTGTAATCTACTAGGTTAGTAGTAAGTAGGGAGAGGCAAGCTAAGCTTTCCTGCTGAACGTGTTCCATGTATAGATATCACGCTAACGCAGATGAGTTCAATCAACAGTTTCACACATAATGTGGTTGCGTGAGTGTGTGTGTGTGTGTGTGTGAGTGTGTGTGAGTGTGTGTGAGTGAGTGTGTGTGTGAGTGTGTGTGAGTGTGTGTGTGTGTGTGTGCGTGTG
The DNA here is from genome assembly GCF_057628025.1 of Oncorhynchus mykiss. Taxonomy (NCBI): domain Eukaryota; kingdom Metazoa; phylum Chordata; class Actinopteri; order Salmoniformes; family Salmonidae; genus Oncorhynchus; species Oncorhynchus mykiss. The sequence goes on from NC_143027.1 coordinate 5,577,219, forward strand.
CGTGTGAGTGTGTCCATTGTCGTTTTCACATTTTCAAAGTATGTCATTTCTTTATGTTCTTTTAACCCCTCCTCCGAGAAAAACACACCCTCACTTGGACTTGTGATTCCAACCTGCAAAACCCAGTTTTGAAACATGGGGTTGGATACTAAACGCACGTTTTCAACGATCTGATTCCACCTGTCTGTTCAGATGCTGATTGGCCCACCCTGAAGAGGCTGCAAGGCGAATGGACGAAAGCCAGCTGTGGTGTCGGAGTTGATTGGATCTCCTCGTTAAGTGTTGGAAAAACCGTTTCCTGTCTAGCAATGAGGTACGAGGGAGCGGGGAGGGGAGGGGGAAACCACCAGAACCACGATGGTGAGTTGCATGGGATACTAATCCAATTCGGTAAGAAGCTGAGCATCACTCAGAGATGTGACTATATTCTCCAGCTGGAGAACAATGGCAGTACTGTGTGACACCGTACTGTGCTGCCAGCCACACCTGGCTTCTGTTAGCTAGCCAATCATTAGCTACGTAGTAACCTGGCTTCTGTTAGCCAATCATTAGCTACGTAGTAACCTGGCTTCTGTTAGCCAGCCAATCATTAGCTACGTAGTAACCTGGCTTCTGTTAGCCAGCCAATCATTAGCTACGTAGTAACCTGGCTTCTGTTAGCCAATCATTAGCTACGTAGTAACCTGGTTTCTGTTAGCTAGCCAATCATTAGCTACGTAGTAACCTGGCTTCTGTTAGCCAATCATTAGCTACGTAGTAACCTGGTTTCTGTTAGCTAGCCAATCATTAGCTACGTAGTAACCTGGCTTCTGTTAGCCAATCATTAGCTACGTAGTAACCTGGCTTCTGTTAGCTAGCCAATCATTAGCTATGTAGTAACCTGGCTTCTGTTAGCCAATCATTAGCTACGTAGTAACCTGGTTTCTGTTAGCTAGCCAATCATTAGCTATGTAGTAACCTGGCTTCTGTTAGCCAATCATTAGCTACGTAGTAACCTGGCTTCTGTTAGCCAATCATTAGCTACGTAGTAACCTGGCTTCTGTTAGCTAGCCAATCATTACCTACGTAGTAACCTGGCTTCTGTTAGCTAGCCAATCATTAGCTACGTAGTAACCTGGCTTCTGTTAGCTAGCCAATCATTAGCTACGTAGTAACCTGGCTTCTGTTAGCCAATCATTAGCTACGTAGTAACCTGGCTTCTGTTAGCTAGCCAATCATTACCTACGTAGTAACCTGGCTTCTGTTAGCTAGCCAATCATTACCTACGTAGTAACCTGGCTTCTGTTAGCTAGCCAATCATTACCTACGTAGTAACCTGGCTTCTGTTAGCTAGCCAATCATTAGCTACGTAGTAATAAGGCTTCTGTTAGCCAATCATTACCTACGTAGTAACCTGGCTTCTGTTAGCCAGCCAATCATTACCTACGTAGTAACCTGGCTTCTGTTAGCTAGCCAATCATTAGCTACGTAGTAATAAGGCTTCTGTTAGCCAATCATTAGCTACGTAGTAACCTGGCTTCTGTTAGCCAATCATTAGCTACGTAGTAACCTGGCTTCTGTTAGCTAGCCAATCATCACCTACGTAGTGATAAGGATTTTTACTATATTTATTTTTGATCGTCATTCAGAACAACACATTCAACTCATATGTTTAAAATCGGACAACTTTCTGATATGTATGCCATGTTTCACCACATTCACACACACTTTAATACAGTACAATACACTTTAATACAGTACAATACACTTTAATACAGTACAATACACTTTAATACAGTACAACACACTTCAATACAGTACAATACACGTTAATACAGTACAATACACTTTAATACAGTACAATACACTTTAATACAGTACAATACACTTCAATACAGAACAATACACTTCAGTACAATACACTTATATACAATACACTTCAATACAATACACTTCAGTACAATACACTTTAATACAGTACAATACACTACTGTACAGTACGATACACTTCAATACAGTACAATACACTTCAATACAATACACTTTAATACAGTACAATACACTTCAATACAGTACAAAACACATCAATACAGTACAATACACTTTAATACAGTACAATACACTTGAATACAGTACAATACACTTCAATACAGTACAATACACTTTAATACAGTACAATACACGTCAATACAGTACAATACACTTTAATACAGTACAATACACTTCAATACAGTACAATAAACCATCTAAAACAAATATCAGGCATAAATATAATTGCATAGGGACTGATTTCAATCTGAGTTAAGCGTGCATAAACGGAAATGTAATTCAATTTTTTAATGCACTTTTCTCTCTCTGCATATTTTTTATACCATGAACATGTTATTCACCCCGCTGTTTCCTTCGGGGGTGGAGTTAGAATAGATGGAGGTGTGTCTACAGATATGCCGTATTCTGATCTTGCCCTCATTCTACCACCTTTACGCGCCAGGAAACCATGAATAAAGGTCGAGCGAACCTTCTTGTACCAAGTGAAAAAAAGTATCTACTTAATTTTTTCCAGATAGAAATAACACCATTCTCCGTGAAATGTATAAATGAATAATAGAGCTACAGATAAGAGATAGGTGAATGAGTTTGGCGAAGGGGATTGTGTTAAAAAAAAAATATTATGATCCCTGGAGACGAATGTGATACCGGTCATATGGAAGAGAACTGAAAATCATATCAACATGACATGTTTTGTTCCACAGTGAAGTTAGAAAATATAAAAAGCTGTTGCCGTTATTCAGAATTCTAATTGTGTGCCCTCGTAATTTGTCGTGGATGAAATTTGGAAGCTATAGGCTTCCGTAGGCTTAACATGACGAGTTGATGTACTTTACAATGGTTTGATTATATGCCCAGGATTTTCTCCGTTTTACTTTAAAAAAAAAACATTTGTATGATGTTAAATATTAGCCATTATCGGGAGCCACCATCAGTAATACCCACAAACAATTTATAACTGTCACTATAATGTTAGTTTTCTTCAATATGTAGTTTACAATTTTGCATCATTCCATATCCGTTGACCTATATTTCCTCTGTCACGTCTGTGTAGAAGTTCCTGAGGGATGCTAGCATTGGTGGATAGCACTAGGCTAATGTTGTGTAGTAATTTGGGACATGGAGTCTAGTTGAATCATTATGGAACCCAGACAGCAGGTTAAACCTGGAGCGCACGGTTCACAACGACTAGACTGTTGTCATAAAATTCCATGGTTAGTGATGATTATTCAGGTAGATTTATAGGACTATTGTTCAACCCCATATTATACACTTTTCCACCTTCCAATATTTCACGGTTGAACTTGAATATGACAACTTTTCAGGATGAATCAAACCACTGTGTATTTTACTAATCAATATATATATATATTTTGTCATAAAGACTCTCTAAACGTGTTCTTTTTTAATGTAACGGTTCTCTTGTTGTGTAGTAGAGGCGGACCAAAACGCAGCGTGGTGGTTGTTCATCGTATTTTAATGAAGACACTATACATGAACAAAACTAACGAAAACAAGAAACGTGAGAACAAAAACAGCCCTATCTGGTGCAAACACAAAGACAGGAACAATCACCCACAAACACACAGTGAAACCCAGGCTACCTAAATATGGTTCCCAATCAGAGACAATGACGAACACCTGCCTCTGATTGAGAACCATATCAGGCCGAACATAGAACTAGACCAAAACATAGAAAAACAAACAGACTGCCCACCCAACTCACGCCCTGACCATACTAAATAAATACAAAAACAAAGGAAATAGAGGTCAGAACGTGACAGTACCCCCCCCCAAAGGTGCGGACTCCGGCCGCAAAACCTTGACCTATAGGGGAGGGTCTGGGTGGGCGTCTGTCCGCGGTGGCGGCTCTGGCGCGGGACGCGGACCCCACTTCACCATTGTCTTAGTCCGCCTTATTGTCCGCCTCCCTGGCTTACTCACCATGACCACCCCTCTCAATGACCCCACTGGACAGAGGGGCTGCTCGGGACAGAGGGGCAGCTCGGGACAGAGGTGAAGCAGCTGCTCGGGACAGAGGGACAACTGCTCGGGACAAAGGGGCGATAGCAGCTCGGGACAGAGGGGCGATAGCAGCTCGGGACAGAGGGGCGATAGCAGCTCGGGACAGAGGGGCGATGGCTGCTCTGGACAGAGGGACAGCTGCTCGGGACAGAGGGACAGCTGCTCGGGACAGAGGGACAGCTGCTCGGGACAGAGGGGCGGCAGCTGCTCGGGACAGAGGGGCGGCAGCTGCTCGGGACAGAGGGGCGGCAGCTGCTCGGGACAGAGGGGCGACAGCTGCTCTGGACAGAGGGGCAGCTGCTCGGGCGGCCCCTGGCTGACTGACGGCACTGGCGGCCCCTGGCTTACTGGCGGCCCCTGGCTGACTGGCGGCACCGGCGGCCCCTGGCTGACTGGCGGCACTGGCGGCCCCTGGCTGACGGGCGGCACTGGCGGCCCCTGGCTGACGGGCGGCACTGGCGGCCCCTGGCTGACGGGCGGCACTGGCGGCCCCTGGCTGACGGGCGGCACTGGCGGCGCTGGGCTGACGGGCGGCACTGGCGGCGCTGGGCAGACGGGCGGCACTGGCGGCGCTGGGCAGACGGGCGGCGTTGGCGGCGCTGGGCAGACGGGCGGCGTTGGCGGCGCTGGGCAGACGGGCGGCGTTGGCGGCGCTGGGCAGACGGGAGGCTCAGCTGGTGCTGGGCAGACGGGAAGCTCAGCTGGCGCTGGGCAGACGGGAAGCTCAGCTGGCGCTGGGCAGACGGGAAGCTCCGGCAACGCTGGAGAAAAGGAAGGCCCTGGTAGCGCCGGAGAGGCGGGAGACTCCGGCAGCGGCGCCGGACAGGCGGGAGGCTCCGGCAGCGGCGCCGGACAGGCGGGAGGCTCCGGCAGCGGCGCCGGACAGGCGGGAGGCTCCGGCAGCGGCGCCGGACAGGCGGGAGGCTCCGGCAGCGGCGCCGGACAGGCGGGAGGCTCCGGCAGAGGCGCCGGACAGGCGGGAGGCTCCGGCAGAGGCGCCGGACAGGCGGGAGGCTCCGGCAGAGGCGCCGGACAGGCGGGAGGCTCCGGCAGAGGCGCCGGACAGGCGGGAGGCTCCGGCAGAGGCGCCGGATAGGCGGGAGGCTCCGGCAGAGGCGCCGGACAGGCGGGAGACTCCGGCAGCGCTGGAGAGGAGGGAGGCTCTGGTAGCGCCGGAGAGGCGGGAGACTCCGGCAGCGCTGGAGAGGAGAGAGCCCCTGCAAGGATGGGCCGGAGAGACAGCCTGGTACGGGGAGCTGCCACCGGAGGGCTGGTGCGTGGAGGTGGTGATGGATAGACCGGGCCGTGCAGGCGCACTGGAGCTCTTGAGCACCGAGCCTGCCCAACCTTACCCGGTTGAATGGTCCCGGTCGCCCTGCCAGTGCGGCGAGGTGGAATAGCCCGCACTGGGCTATGCAGGCGAACCGGGGACACCGTGCGCAAGGCTGGTGCCATGTAAGCCGGCCCAAGGAGACGCACTGGAGACCAGATGCGTAGAGCCGGCTTCATGGCACTTGGCTCGATGCCCACTCTAGCCCGGCCGATACGCGGAGCTGGAATGTACCGCACCGGGCTGTGCACCCGCACTGGGGACACCGTGCGCTCCACAGCATAACACGGTGCCTGCCCGGTCTCTCTAGCCCCCCGGTAACCACAGGAAGTTGGCTCAGGTCTCCTACCTGGCGTAGCCATACTCCCTGTTAGCCCCCCCCCAAGAAATTTTTGGGGCTGACTCCCGGGCTTCCTTGCCAACCGTGTTCCCTCATATCGCCGGCTCCTCTCTCCGACTGCCTCTGCTCTCCTCGCTGCCTCCACCTGTTCCCATGGAAGGCGATCCTTTCCCGCCAGGATCTCCTCCCATGTGTAGCAACCCTTGCCGTCCAACACATCATCCCAAGTCCATTCCTCCTTGTGCCGCTGTTGCCCGTTACCACGCCGCTTGGTCCTGTTGCGGTGGGTGATTCTGTAACGGTTCTCTTGTTGTGTAGTAGAGGCGGACCAAAACGCAGCGTGGTGGTTGTTCATCGTATTTTAATGAAGACACTATACATGAACAAAACTAACGAAAACAAGAAACGTGAGAACAAAAACAGCCCTATCTGGTGCAAACACAAAGACAGGAACAATCACCCACAAACACACAGTGAAACCCAGGCTACCTAAATATGGTTCCCAATCAGAGACAATGACGAACACCTGCCTCTGATTGAGAACCATATCAGGCCGAACATAGAACTAGACCAAAACATAGAAAAACAAACAGACTGCCCACCCAACTCACGCCCTGACCATACTAAATAAATACAAAAACAAAGGAAATAGAGGTCAGAACGTGACATTTAATGATTCATACAAACCTTCCTAACCCTAAAATGCAAGATCAGAGTATTTAAAACTGTACTAGTTGGTGCTGAAACTGAGACCAATATGCATAGATGGCTCTCTTTCCTTGATGCTTATATTCTGAACCCGTTCTCTCCGTCGTTGGTCACAAGTTTTGAGAATGACACAAATATTAATGTCCACAAAGTTGCTGCTTCAGTGTCTGAGCAAGCTCTGTGCTGGTGGTGCCCCGATCCCGCAGCTGAATCAACTTTAGGAGACGGTCCTGGCGCTTGCTGGACTTTCTTGGGTGCCCTGAAGCCTTCTTCACAACACTTGAACCGCTCTCCTTGAAGTTCTTGATGGTCCGATAAATGGTTGATTTAGGTGCTATTTTACTGGCAGCAATATCCTTGCCTGTGAAGCCCATTTTGTGCAAAGCAATGATGACGGCACGTGTTTCCTTGCAGGTAACCATGGTTGACAGAGGAAGAACAATGATTCCAAGCACCACCCTCCCTTAGAAGCTTCCAGTCTGTTATTCGAACTCAATCAGCATGACAGAGTGATCTCCAGCCTTGTCCTTGTCAACACTCAGACCTGTGTTACTGAGAGAATCACTGACATGATGTTAGCTTGTCTTTTTGTGGCAGGGCTGAAATGCAGTGTAAATATTTTTTTTGCGTTTCAGTTCATTTGCATGGCAAAGAGGGACTTTGCAATTAATTACAATTCATCTGACAACTCTTCATAACATTCTGGAGAATATGCAAATTGCCATTATACAAACTGAGGCAGCAGACGTTGTGAAAATTAATATTCACGTAATTCTCAAAACGTTTGGCCACGACTGTACTCTAGTGAGTCTGTCATCGAAAGGATGGCTTAAGAGAAATGTACTGAAAACCCCTATTGAATAAAAACTCCACAAGAACATCTGTTGGCCAGCAAGTGGGAGGGTTTTCAGCAGGTTGAATTACATGTATCCAGCACACACAAGGGAACCACGCCTGTAAAGTCTGTTACACACCTGCATAAGGTAGGTGTGAATACCAACGACTGAGAAGTGGGTAGGATACATACATACATGCATACATTTCCTAAATCCTAAATCGGAATTAGCTTGATAAAAATAACTATTGATTCTCAATGTATATCCTTTGTTTCATAAATACTGTTAGTAAAATATAGCTGCAGGTGGGGCAAAAAAAGTATTTAGTCAGTTCTCCCACTGATAACAAGTTCAAACAGGTGCCATTAATACAGGTAACGAGTGGAGGACAGAGGAGCCTCTTAAAGAAGAAGTTACAGGTCTGTGAGAGCCAGAAATCTTGCTTGTTTGTAGGTGACCAAATACTTATTTTCCACCATAATTAGCAAATAAATTCATTCAAAATCCTACAATGTGATTTTCTGGATTTTCTTTCCTCATTTTGTCTGTCATAGTTGAAGTGTACCTATGATGAAAATTACAGGCCTCTCTCATCTTTTTAAGTGGGAGAACTTGCACAATCGGTGGCTGACTAAATACTTTTTTGCCCCACTGTATATATACAAATATAGCAACCAATAGAATTACCTTTAGTCACATTACATAGCAACCAATAGAATTACCTTTAGTCACATTACATAGCAACCAATAGAATTACCTTTAGTCACATTACATAGCAACCAATAGAATTACCTTTCGTCACATTACATAGCAACCAATAGAATTACCTTTAGTCACATTACATAGCAACCAATAGAATTACCTTTAGTCACATTACATAGCAACCAATATAATTACCTTTAGTCACATTACATATTATTTGTTTATATTTCATGGATAAAAAAAACGACAGAAAAATGTATCTTTGTGACTTATCTGAAAAAGACAAAGTCCTCTCGTACACCAGTAAAGACAAACTGTAAAACATAAAAAAAACAACAAACAAATGTTGAAGCCTCTGGAAGAAACTTCGGCACACTAACTGTTCATCAGGAGCTTCATGAAATGGGTTTTCATACCTGAGCAGCCGCACACCTAACATCACCATGTGCAATGCCAAGCGTCGGCTGGAGTGGTGTAAAGCTCGCCTCCATTGGACTCTGGAGCAGTGGAAACACGTTCTCTGGAGTGATGAATCACATTTCACCATCTGGACGAATCTGGGTTTGGCGAATGCCAGGAGAACGCTACCTGCCCCAATGCATAGTGCCAACTGTAAAGTTTGGTGGAGGAGGAATTATGGTCTGGGGATGTTTTTCATGGTTCAGGCCCCTTAGTTTCAGTGAAGGGAGATCTTAACGCTACAGCATACAATGACATTCTAGACGATTCTGTGTTTTCAACTTTGTGGCAACAGTTTGGGGAAGGCTCTTTCCTGTTTCAGCATGACAATGCCCCCCATGCCCAAAGCGAGGTCCATACAGAAATGGTTTGTCGGTGTGGAAGAACTTGACTGGCCTGCACAGAGCCCTGACCTTAACCCCATCGAACACCTTTCGGATGAATTGGAACGCCAACTGCGAGCCAGGCCTAATCGCCCAACATCAGTGCCTGAACTCACTAATGCTCTTATGGCTGAACGGAAGCAAGTCTCTGCAGCAATGTTCCAACATCTAGTGGAAATCGAGTCTGTTATAGCAGCAAAGGGGGGGACCAACTCCATTTTAATGCCCATGATTTTGGAATGAGATGTTTGATGAGCAGGTGTCTTTTGATAATGTAATGTATCTCACGTTGTGTTTCTAACTATATATGAACTAGTTATCGCATGTTGTGGTTCTAACTATATATGAAGTAGTTATCGCATGTTGTGGTTCTAACTATATATGAACTAGTTATCGCATATTGTGGTTCTAACTATATATGAACTAGTTATCGCATATTGTGGTTCTAACTATATATGAACTAGTTATCGCATATTGTGTTTTTAATTGGCCCGAAGGGGACCACCTTCGGAAGCAGTTGTAACCATCATAGCTGTACAACCATTGTAACCATCATAGCTGTACAACCATTGTAACCATCATAGCTGTACAACCATTGTAACCATCATAGCTGTACAACCATTGTAACCATCATAGCTGTACAACCATTGTAACCATCATAGCTGTACAACCATTGTAACCATCATAGCCTTACAATCACAAAGCTTAATGACTGCATGTTACAGCCCTTAGGTTTTTAACTCACTATTTTATGACATCTGGAATGCTTTGAAATAACGGAAAGTAAAAGTTCAGCGATTGTTGTTGTTGTTGTTGAGGACAACAGGTGTCATGTCCATGTTTACGTTGGCCAGTAATCCATCCTGTCAATCCATATAACACACATACAGTTTGTATTACTTCCTCCCTCATCACTTCGTAGTCTATCCAAACCGAAACTTGGGCCAGTACTTGACAGTCTGCACCCTCTTCCGTGTCTCTGAATTAACATCCCTGTATGGTTGTGAGGGCGGTTTGAGCAGTGGCGCCTGTTTTTTCCTCCTCTCTTTGCTCCTGTCGGTGATGGTGAAACCACGAACGCTCTGCAGGTTGTGCACACTGAGCCTGGGGAGGAAGTGCGTGGAAACGTGCTGGGATTTGACCCTGGGGCTGGAGCCCATCTTAGATTTTCCTCTCTTGTTCAGGGCCACGTACCAGTCCCGTCCCGTCCGGTGGTTCCGGTGCAACACCGAGGCATAAGTGTTGTAACTGCTCTCCTGGAAACGCTCCCAGAACCTACAGTCGTCCGTGAATCGCTCCTGGAAAACACAAACAAACATAATGTTACAGAGATCTAAACGATTACACAACGGTTACACAACGATTACACAACGGTTACACAACGATTACACAACGATTACACAATGATTACACAGAGGTTACACAACGATTACACTACGGTTACACAACGATTGCACAACGGTTACACAACGGTTACACAACGATTACACCGCAGTTACACAACGGTTACACAAAATGAATGTCTCAATTTCCCCAATGTAAAAAAATTATTCAACATTAACAAGCACCCCAGCCAGCACATACAGTATTACCGTACATATCCCCCTGCTCTACGATCCATCTCTATACTCAATCCTACCCCTCTCCATCTGAGCTGGGACTTCCTTTGGGAGATGAGAGCAGTCAGTCACCAAGGATCTTAGAAAGACAAGCTCTATTAAACCCTAGTTTCCTGTTCATTTCCTCGGTATGCTTTATAAAACGTCTGTACAGTGTTTCAAACAAACGAAGCACTTGATTTGACATTTCTGATCCAACGATCTCAAGACATTCTTAACTAAGCCTAAAAATACCTTTGGTGGGAAACGACAACATGTAGTAAGTACCCAAGGATGCCCACAAGCGATATAATAACCTGTATGGTATGTTATGGTTAGACAGAGCTCCCAACAGATATAATAACCTGTATGGTTAGACAGAGCTCCCACCAGATATAATAACCTGTATGGTTAGACAGAGCTCCCACCAGATATAATAACCTGTATGGTATGGTTAGACAGAGTGTGGCATAGCTAGATTTATGATCTCTACCTCCTCACCAACTCTTCAGTACCAAGATAGATCAGTAAACAGTGTATAATGTTTACTAGGACTTATTTATTTCTCTCTTTCTCTCCCTCCCCGCCGTCACTCCCTCCCTCACGACCAGAGACTTTGGGATCAGTCAGGTGAAATCTGCTGCCTTGTTTTTCAACAACAACGGCAAAATGATCAATGTACACTAGGTAGCTAACACCGGCAAAATGATCAATGTACGCTAGGTAGCTAACATCGCCAAAATGATCAATGTGCGCTGCTAGGTAGCTAACATCGCCAAAATGATCAATGTACCCTAGGTAGCTAACATCGCCAAAATGATCAATGTACGCTAGGTAGCTAACATCGCCAAAATGATCAATGTGCGCTGCTAGGTAGCTAACATCGCCAAACTGATCACTGTACGCTAGGTAGCTAACATCGCCAAAATGATCAATGTGCGCTAGGTAGCTAACATCGGCAAAATGATCAATGTACGCTAGGTAGCTAACATCGCCAAAATGATCACTGTACGCTAGGTAGCTAGCATCGCCAAAATGATCAATGTACGCTAGGTAGCTAGCATCGCCAAAATGATCAATGTACGCTAGGTAGCTAACATCGCCAAAATGATCAATGTACGCTAGGTAGCTAACATCGCCAAAATGATCAATGTACGCTAGGTAGCTAACATCGCCAAAATGATCAATGTACGCTAGGTAGCTAACATCGCCAAAATGATCAATGTACGCTAGGTAGCTAACATCGCCAAAATTATCAATGTACCCTAGGTAGCTAACATCGCCAAAATGATCAATGTACGCTAGGTAGCTAGCATCGCCAAAATGATCAATGTACGCTAGGTAGCTAACATCGCCAAAATGATCAATGTACGCTAGGTAGCTAACATCGCCAAAATGATCAATGTACGCTAGGTAGCTAACATCGCCAACATGATCAATGTACGCTAGGTAGCTAACATCGCCAAAATGATCAATGTACGCTAGGTAGCTAACATCGCCAAAATGATCAATGTACCCTAGGTAGCTAACATCGCCAAAATTATCAATGTACCCTAGGTAGCTAACATCGCCAAAATTATCAATGTACGCTAGGTAGCTAACATCGCCAAAATGATCAATGTACGCTAGGTAGCTAACATCGGCAAAATTATCAATGTACCCTAGGTAGCTAACATCGCCAAAATGATCAATGTACGCTAGGTAGCTAACATCGGCAAAATGATCAATGTACGCTAGGTAGCTAACATCGGCAAAATGATCAATGTACGCTAGGTAGCTCAGGGACTTTTTCTGCAGATTGTCTTGAATAGTTTAAATAGTTCAGATATATCTCTGCTTCATAATTGCATTGCCACAACTGCTATGAAAGTGTTGAACACACTAATGCCCCCAATCCGAACTCCACTTTCATTCATCATGCTGTCAATTCATAGAAAGAATGTTAGGATTCAGGCCTACGGTGAGTTGTGATCCGTTGTCCACAACTGAAATAGTAGTGTGTTTATTATATACACTGAGTGTAGAGAACATTAGGGAACACCTTCCTAATGAGTGTCACCCCCTTTTGCCCTCAGAACAGCCTCAATATGTTGGGTTTTAAAAGCAGTGATGCTGGACCACAGGGATGCTGGACCACAGGGATGCTGGACCACAGGGATGCTGGACCACAGGGATGCTGGACCCTGGATGTCCTTTGAGTGGTGGACCCAAAGGGTGGTGGACCATTCTTGATACACACGGGAAACTGTTGAGCGTCTAAAACCCAGCAGCGTTCTAGTTCTTGACACACTCAAACCGGTGTGGCCTGGCACCTATTACCATCCCCCGTTCAAAGGCACTTAAATATTTTGTCTTGCCCATTCACCCTCTGAATGGCACACATGTCTCAAATGTCTGGAGGCTTAAAAATCCTTCTTTAACCCGTCTCCTTCCCTTCATCTACACTGATTGAAGTGGATATAGGGGATCATAGGGGATCATAGCTTTCACCTGGATTCACCTGGTCAGTCTATATCATGGAAAGAGCAGGTGTTCCTAATGTTTTGTGTGCACCGTGTATACTCAAGTGCAATTACTACTACATGAACACTCTCTCTCTCTCTCTCTCTCTCTCTCTCTCTCTCTCTCAATTCAATTCAATTCAAGGGGCTTTATTGGCATGGGAAACATGTCCGTCTCTCTCTCTCTCTGTCTCTCTCTCTTTCTGTCTCTCTCTCTTTCTCTCTCTCTCTGCAAGCAGGAAGAGGAAGCTACTTTAGATTAGTTAGATGTACTGGTTAGTTTCAGATGTCTCTTACCTGATCCTGTGTTTGTTGATGTGGTCCATGGTTACAGAGGACTTCTCTCTCAGCAGTCCGTCACTCTGTCTCTCTGTCTCTCTCTCTCTCGCGCTCTCTCTCTGTGTCTCTCTCTGTCTCTGTCCCTCTGTCTCTCTGTCTCTCTGTCTCTCTCTGTGTCTCTCTCTCTGTCTCTGTCCCTCTCTCTCTCTCTGTGTCTCTCTCTCTGTCTCTGTCTCTGTCCCTCTCTCTCTCTCTCTCTCTCTCTCTCTCTCTCTCTCTCTCTCTCTCTGTGTCTCTCTCTCTGTCTCTGTCCCTCTCTGTCTCTGTCTCTTTGGCTCTGTCTCTCTCTGTGTCTCTCTCTGTGTCTCTCTGTCTCTCTCTCTCTCTCTCTCTCTTTCTCTCTCTCTCTCTCTCTCTCTCTCTCTCTCTCTCTCTCTCTCTCTCTCTGTCATAGAACGGTATGCCTATCAAAAAAAACATTTGGAAGTTGGGGAGATGACATTACGTTTTTGGTGCTATCATTTGTGGAAATTATTCCAATGCTATTAATATGATGCCTGTATTTGGTGCCTTTTTAGTGATTAAAAACATTGAAACAGTTGATTGATTTCTGGTGTTCTCTGTAGTTTTGTGAGAATTCCAGTGTAGGATAAACCAGTAGTTAGACCAGTAGCTAGACCAGTAGTTAAATCAGTAGTAGGACCAGTAGTTAGAGCAGTAGTTAGAGCAGTAGTCAGACCAGTAGTTAGACCAGGAGCTAGGCCAGTAGTTAGACCAGTAGTTAGACCAGTAGCTAGACCAGTAGTTAGACCAGTAGCTAGACCAGTAGCTAGACCAGTAGCTAGACCAGTAGCTAGACCAGTGGTTAGAACAGTAGTTAGAACAGTAGCTAGACCAGTATATTGACCAGTAGCTTGACCAGTAGTTAGACCAGTAGCTAGACCAGTAGCTAGACCTGTAGCTAAACCAGTTAGACTAGTAGTCAGACCAGTATTTAGACTAGTAGTTAGACCAGTAGTTAGACTAGTAGTTAGACCAGTAGCTAGACCAGTGGTTAGACCAGTAGTTAGACCAGTAGCTAGACCAGTAGTTAGCCTCAAACGGATCTTCCCCCCTACACCTCAAACGTACCTTCTCCCCTACACCTCAAACATAACTTCTCCCCTACACCTCAAACATAACTTCCCCCCTACACCTCAAACATAACTTCCCCCCTACACCTCAAACATAACTTCCCCCCCTACACCTCAAACATACCTTCCCCCCTAAACCTCAAACATAACTTCCCCCCTACACCTCAAACATAACTTCCCCCCTACACCTCAAACATAACTTCCCCCCTACACCTCAAACATAACTTCCCCCCTACACCTCAAACATAACTTCCCCCCTACACCTCAAACATAACTTCCCCCCTACACCTCAAACATAACTTCCCCCCTACACCTCAAACATAACTCCCCCCCCTACACCTCAAACATAACTTCCCCCCCACACCTCAAACATAACTTCCCCCCTACACCTCAAACATAACTTCCCCCCTACACCTCAAACATAACTTCCCCCCTACACCTCAAACATAACTCCCCCCCTACACCTCAAACATAACTCCCCCCCCTACACCTCAAACATAACTTCCCCCCTACACCTCAAACATAACTTCCCCCCTACACCTCAAACATAACTTCCCCCCTACACCTCAAACATAACTCCCCCCCCTACACCTCAAACATAACTTCTCCCCTACACCTCAAACATAACTTCCCCCCTACACCTCAAACAGACCTCCCCACCCTACACCTCAAACATAACTTCCCCCCTACACCTCAAACATAACTTCCCCCCCACACCTCAAACATAACTTCCCCCCTACACCTCAAACATAACATCCCCCCTACACCTCAAACGTAAACCTCCCCCCTACACCTCAAACATAACTTCCCCCACTACACCTCAAACGTAAACCTCCCCCCTACACCTCAAACATAACTTCCCCCCCTACACCTCAAACATAACTTCCCCCCCTACACCTCAAACATAACTTCCCCCACTACACCTCAAACATAACTTCCCCCCCTACACCTCAAACATAACTTCCCCCCTACACCTCAAACGTAAACCTCCCCCCTACACCTCAAACATAACTTCCCCCACTACACCTCAAACGTAAACCTCCCCCCTACACCTCAAACATAACTTCCCCCACTACACCTCCAACGTAAACCTCCCCCCTACACCTCAAACATAACTTCCCCCCCTACACCTCAAACATAACTTTCCCCACACCTATGACGTAAACCTCCCCCCCAACACCTCAAACGTAAACCTCCTTCTACACCTCAAACAAAAGAAATAAGTGTTATAAACAAGCAATATATAAAATATAGTTTTGTGTTGTGAATAGGGCGTAGGCGAATGTTGTGCATTAACATGGGTTAGGAAAGTTATTTTCCGAGCTGTAATGTAATGTAATGTAAATGTGATTTGATGAATCTTGCTTAAGAGACACAACCGCTGAGATCGACTTGACCGCTGAGATCGACTTGACCGCTGAGATCGACTTGACCGCTGAGATCGGCTTGACCGCTGAGATCGGCTTGACCGCTGAGATCAACTTGAACGCTGAGATCAACTTGACCGCTGAGATCAACTTGACCCGCTGAGATCAACTTGACCGCTGAGATCAACTTGACCCGCTGAGATCAACTTGACTAGAGTTTCTGATCTCCAATCCCTTAGTCGATCTCATTCACTGGGTGCTTCAGGCTCCTGTTCTCTTATCACTTTGTAAAATCCTGTGGAGTCAAGAAGTTGTTCATGTTGTTTTTGATCTCCCCAGACACGGGACCAGCACCAGTCCACATCACTGTTGAAATGGCAACTTTATGGGTAAGAGATTACTAGTGGTGTATCATGATGTGTGCATTGATAACACAATATCTTCTAAATATAAATACACTCATAACAATCCTATTAATTAAGATATCGCTGTAAAAAAATATATACATAAAGAAAACATAATGTTGTATATCTACAGTACAAATAGATAGTTGAGAGGTGGGCCACCTCAGTTTTAATGGGCCCACTGCTGTACCATGGGATCGGGAACATCAAAAAATCTCTTCTCCACTGTTTTGCAATCTGTATGGCTCAGTTGTCACCATCCTGGTCCTCAAATGGAAACTGGTATTCTTTCCTATTTACGCTATTTTTATTCCTCTGCCAGTTGTGATCCTTTATATGGGGCAGACAAGACCAGTTCCCTACCTCCTCCCGCTGTCACCCTCCTCCAGTTTTGATCCTTTATATTGGGCAGACAGACCAGTTCCCTACCTCCTCCCGCTGTCCCCCTCCTCCAGTTTTGATCCTTTATATTGGGCAGACAGACCAGTTCCCTACCTCCTCCCGCTGCCACCTTTGTTGTAAAATAAATAAATGCATTTCTGAATACCATATTGTAGAAAACACAAGACTGTTTCCAACATGTTCTGGAATGTGTCCTTTAAAGGCACCAGAGATCATGGGCATTTGAAGGGTTCAATCTGCGATTTCTACAACAAGTTTTTAGACAATTTAATTGCATACCCATTGATTCCTGAAGAATAAAACTTAGAAATGTTTCATGAGCTTAGTTCAACCGTTGTACCCAATCAGAATCCTAAAATATAAACGTGCTTTTCTCCACTGTTTGTGAAACAGTGGGGGGGTTGGCCACTTTCTTTTGTTTGAACTGCAGACTGCCCCTTTAAAGCAGACTGCTCCATTTACACTCAACATGCAATTTCAAGATTCCCCACTAGAGGTCCTAATTCACTCAGGAGAGGCCTCCTCATAAGGGCCCTGCTGCAACTGTCAACTGTAACCAGGCCAGTAAGAGAACTAAGAATCAGCAAACTTGATGTAAGGATCCATGGGAATATCATGAAACATATACAGTGCCTTCAGAAAGTATTCACTCCTATTGAGTTGTTCCACGTTTTTTTGTGTTACAAAGTCGGATTAAAATGGATTTTATTGTCTTTTGTCAACGATCTACACAAAATACAACATAAATGTTCAAGCTCTGTCAAGTTGGCTGTTGATCATTGCTAGCCAGACATTCTCAAGTCCTGCCATAGATTTTAAAGTTGATTTTTAAGGAAAATGTATTTACGAGACACATTAATTTGAGGCGTTTTAAGTTCCTTTTAAAAGAAGAAAATGCTGGGAACTGATGCACCAATGGGAAGACTTTATCAGTAGTTAACCAGATGCACACAATTATATTCAGCAAGACTCACTGGAGCTGCTACTGTGTGCCAAACCAACAAGCTGTTCTGTTTTAAACAACAATTCTACTCAACACAACTCTCCCGCTCAAACAATTCCCTGTGCAGACCAGCCACTGTGACTCATCTGCATAGTATGAGGTAGATTACATCATAATGAGCATCAATTCTGTAATTGGTAAGACGTTAGAAGTGCAAAATGTAGTTTACGCATATGTTGAACTTGTTTCAGTTAAATAAGGCAATAGCCAAGATACTAATTTCCACTAGTTGTGAATTGATTGTCGTATTCCTAAAAGCAGGTTAGTAGTATTTTTCATAATTGTTTTATATGCGTTTTCTTTTTGTGAGTCTCACAGAGAAGGACACCTATCGCTAGATGAGTAAAAATAAAAAATAAAAAGCAGACATTGACTATTCCTTTGAGGTGAAGTTATTCATTACACTTTGGATGGTGTATCAATACACCCAGTCACTACAATGATACAGGCGTCCTTCTTAACTCAGTTGCCGGAGAGGAAGGAAACTGCTCAGGGATTTCACCATGGGGCAAATGGTGATTTGAAAACAGTTACAGAGTTTAATAGCTGTGATAGGAGAAAACTGAGGATGGATCAACAACATTGTAGTTACTCCACAATACTAACCTAAATGACAGAGTAAAAAGAAGGAAACCTGTTCAGAAATGTGCAATAACGCACTAAAGTAACACTGCAAAAACATATGACAAAGTAATTCCCTTTTTGTCCTGAATACAAAGCGTTATGTTTGGGGCAAATCCAACACAACACATCACTGAGTACCACTCTTCATATTTTTAGGCATGGTGGTGGCTGCATCATGTTATTGGTATGCTTGTCATCGTTAAGGACTTGGATTTTTTTTAGGATAAAAATTAAAGGAAGCAAGCTAAGCACAGGCAAAATTCTAGAAGAAAACTTGGTTCAGTCTGCTTTCCACCAGCCACTTGGAGACAAATCCACTTTTCAGCAGGACAATAACCTAAAACACAAGGCCAAATATACACTGGAGTTACTTACCAAGACGACACTGATGTTCCTGAGTGGCCTAGTAACAGTTTTTCCTTAAAAATCAACTTTAAAATCTATGGCAGGACTTGAGAATGTCTGGCTAGCAATGATCAACAGCCAACTTGACAGAGCTTGAACATTTATGTTGTATTTTGTGTAGATCGTTGACAAAAGACAATAAAATCCATTTTAATCCGACTTTGTAACACAAAAAAACGTGGAACAACTCAATAGGAGTGAATACTTTCTGAAGGCACTGTATATGTTTCATGATATTCCCATGGATCCTTACATCAAGTTTGCTGATTCTTAGTTCTCTTACTGGCCTGGTTACAGTTGACAGTTGCAGCAGGGCCCTTATGAGGAGGCCTCTCCTGAGTGAATTAGGACCTCTAGTGGGGAATCTTGAAATTGCATGTTGAGTGTAAATGGAGCAGTCTGCTTTAAAGGGGCAGTCTGCAGTTCAAACAAAAGAAAGTGGCCAACCCCCCCACTGTTTCACAAACAGTGGAGAAAAGCACGTTTATATTTTAGGATTCTGATTGGGTACAACGGTTGAACTAAGCTCATGAAACATTTCTAAGTTTTATTCTTCAGGAATCAATGGGTATGCAATTAAATTGTCTAAAAACTTGTTGTAGAAATCGCAGATTGAACCCTTCAAATGCCCATGATCTCTGGTGCCTTTAAAGGACACATTCCAGAACATGTTGGAAACAGTCTTGTGTTTTCTACAATATGGTATTCAGAAATGCATTTATTTATTTTACAACAAAGGTGGCAGCGGGAGGAGGTAGGGAACTGGTCTGTCTGCCCAATATAAAGGATCAAAACTGGAGGAGGGGGACAGCGGGAGGAGGTAGGGAACTGGTCTGTCTGCCCAATATAAAGGATCAAAACTGGAGGAGGGTGACAGCGGGAGGAGGTAGGGAACTGGTCTTGTCTGCCCCATATAAAGGATCACAACTGGCAGAGGAATAAAAATAGCGTAAATAGGAAAGAATACCAGTTTCCATTTGAGGACCAGGATGGTGACAACTGAGCCATACAGATTGCAAAACAGTGGAGAAGAGATTTTTTGATGTTCCCGATCCCATGGTACAGCAGTGGGCCCATTAAAACTGAGGTGGCCCACCTCTCAACTATCTATTTGTACTGTAGATATACAACATTATGTTTTCTTTATGTATATATTTTTTTACAGCGATATCTTAATTAATAGGATTGTTATGAGTGTATTTATATTTAGAAGATATTGTGTTATCAATGCACACATCATGATACACCACTAGTAATCTCTTACCCATAAAGTTGCCATTTCAACAGTGATGTGGACTGGTGCTGGTCCCGTGTCTGGGGAGATCAAAAACAACATGAACAACTTCTTGACTCCACAGGATTTTACAAAGTGATAAGAGAACAGGAGCCTGAAGCACCCAGTGAATGAGATCGACTAAGGGATTGGAGATCAGAAACTCTAGTCAAGTTGATCTCAGCGGGTCAAGTTGATCTCAGCGGTCAAGTTGATCTCAGCGGGTCAAGTTGATCTCAGCGGTCAAGTTGATCTCAGCGTTCAAGTTGATCTCAGCGGTCAAGCCGATCTCAGCGGTCAAGCCGATCTCAGCGGTCAAGTCGATCTCAGCGGTCAAGTCGATCTCAGCGGTCAAGTCGATCTCAGCGGTTGTGTCTCTTAAGCAAGATTCATCAAATCACATTTACATTACATTACATTACAGCTCGGAAAATAACTTTCCTAACCCATGTTAATGCACAACATTCGCCTACGCCCTATTCACAACACAAAACTATATTTTATATATTGCTTGTTTATAACACTTATTTCTTTTGTTTGAGGTGTAGAAGGAGGTTTACGTTTGAGGTGTTGGGGGGGAGGTTTACGTCATAGGTGTGGGGAAAGTTATGTTTGAGGTGTAGGGGGGGAAGTTATGTTTGAGGTGTAGGGGGGAGGTTTACGTTGGAGGTGTAGTGGGGGAAGTTATGTTTGAGGTGTAGGGGGGAGGTTTACGTTTGAGGTGTAGTGGGGGAAGTTATGTTTGAGGTGTAGGGGGGAGGTTTACGTTTGAGGTGTAGGGGGGAAGTTATGTTTGAGGTGTAGGGGGGGAAGTTATGTTTGAGGTGTAGTGGGGGAAGTTATGTTTGAGGTGTAGGGGGGGAAGTTATGTTTGAGGTGTAGGGGGGGAAGTTATGTTTGAGGTGTAGGGGGGAGGTTTACGTTTGAGGTGTAGTGGGGGAAGTTATGTTTGAGGTGTAGGGGGGAGGTTTACGTTTGAGGTGTAGGGGGGATGTTATGTTTGAGGTGTAGGGGGGAAGTTATGTTTGAGGTGTGGGGGGGAAGTTATGTTTGAGGTGTAGGGGGGAAGTTATGTTTGAGGTGTAGGGTGGGGAGGTCTGTTTGAGGTGTAGGGGGGAAGTTATGTTTGAGGTGTAGGGGAGAAGTTATGTTTGAGGTGTAGGGGGGGGAGTTATGTTTGAGGTGTAGGGGGGAAGTTATGTTTGAGGTGTAGGGGGGAAGTTATGTTTGAGGTGTAGGGGGGAAGTTATGTTTGAGGTGTAGGGGGGGGAGTTATGTTTGAGGTGTAGGGGGGGAGTTATGTTTGAGGTGTAGGGGGGAAGTTATGTTTGAGGTGTAGGGGGGAAGTTATGTTTGAGGTGTAGGGGGGAAGTTATGTTTGAGGTGTGGGGGGGAAGTTATGTTTGAGGTGTAGGGGGGGGAGTTATGTTTGAGGTGTAGGGGGGAAGTTATGTTTGAGGTGTAGGGGGGAAGTTATGTTTGAGGTGTAGGGGGGAAGTTATGTTTGAGGTGTAGGGGGGAAGTTATGTTTGAGGTGTAGGGGGGAAGTTATGTTTGAGGTGTAGGGGGGAAGTTATGTTTGAGGTGTAGGGGGGAAGTTATGTTTGAGGTTTAGGGGGGAAGGTATGTTTGAGGTGTAGGGGGGGAAGTTATGTTTGAGGTGTAGGGGGGAAGTTATGTTTGAGGTGTAGGGGGGAAGTTATGTTTGAGGTGTAGGGGAGAAGTTATGTTTGAGGTGTAGGGGAGAAGGTACGTTTGAGGTGTAGGGGGGAAGATCCGTTTGAGGCTAACTACTGGTCTAGCTACTGGTCTAACTACTGGTCTAACCACTGGTCTAGCTACTGGTCTAACTACTAGTCTAACTACTGGTCTAACTACTAGTCTAAATACTGGTCTGACTACTAGTCTAACTGGTTTAGCTACAGGTCTAGCTACTGGTCTAGCTACTGGTCTAACTACTGGTCAAGCTACTGGTCAATATACTGGTCTAGCTACTGTTCTAACTACTGTTCTAACCACTGGTCTAGCTACTGGTCTAGCTACTGGTCTAGCTACTGGTCTAGCTACTGGTCTAACTACTGGTCTAGCTACTGGTCTAACTACTGGTCTAACTACTGGCCTAGCTCCTGGTCTAACTACTGGTCTGACTACTGCTCTAACTACTGCTCTAACTACTGGTCCTACTACTGATTTAACTACTGGTCTAGCTACTGGTCTAACTACTGGTTTATCCTACACTGGAATTCTCACAAAACTACAGAGAACACCAGAAATCAATCAACTGTTTCAATGTTTTTAATCACTAAAAAGGCACCAAATACAGGCATCATATTAATAGCATTGGAATAATTTCCACAAATGATAGCACCAAAAACGTAATGTCATCTCCCCAACTTCCAAATGTTTTTTTTGATAGGCATACCGTTCTATGACAGAGAGAGAGAGAGAGAGAGAGAGAGAGAGAGAGAGAGAGAGAGAGAGAGAAAGAGAGAGAGAGAGAGAGAGAGACAGAGAGACAGAGAGAGAGACACAGAGAGAGACAGAGCCAAAGAGACAGAGACAGAGAGGGACAGAGACAGAGAGAGAGACACAGAGAGAGAGAGAGAGAGAGAGAGAGAGAGAGAGAGAGAGAGAGAGAGGGACAGAGACAGAGACAGAGAGAGAGACACAGAGAGAGAGAGAGGGACAGAGACAGAGAGAGAGACACAGAGAGAGACAGAGAGACAGAGAGACAGAGGGACAGAGACAGAGAGAGACACAGAGAGAGAGCGCGAGAGAGAGAGAGACAGAGAGACAGAGTGACGGACTGCTGAGAGAGAAGTCCTCTGTAACCATGGACCACATCAACAAACACAGGATCAGGTAAGAGACATCTGAAACTAACCAGTACATCTAACTAATCTAAAGTAGCTTCCTCTTCCTGCTTGCAGAGAGAGAGAGAAAGAGAGAGAGACAGAAAGAGAGAGAGACAGAGAGAGAGAGAGACGGACATGTTTCCCATGCCAATAAAGCCCCTTGAATTGAATTGAATTGAGAGAGAGAGAGAGAGAGAGAGAGAGAGAGAGAGAGAGTGTTCATGTAGTAGTAATTGCACTTGAGTATACACGGTGCACACAAAACATTAGGAACACCTGCTCTTTCCATGATATAGACTGACCAGGTGAATCCAGGTGAAAGCTATGATCCCCTATGATCCCCTATATCCACTTCAATCAGTGTAGATGAAGGGAAGGAGACGGGTTAAAGAAGGATTTTTAAGCCTCCAGACATTTGAGACATGTGTGCCATTCAGAGGGTGAATGGGCAAGACAAAATATTTAAGTGCCTTTGAACGGGGGATGGTAATAGGTGCCAGGCCACACCGGTTTGAGTGTGTCAAGAACTAGAACGCTGCTGGGTTTTAGACGCTCAACAGTTTCCCGTGTGTATCAAGAATGGTCCACCACCCTTTGGGTCCACCACTCAAAGGACATCCAGGGTCCAGCATCCCTGTGGTCCAGCATCCCTGTGGTCCAGCATCCCTGTGGTCCAGCATCCCTGTGGTCCAGCATCACTGCTTTTAAAACCCAACATATTGAGGCTGTTCTGAGGGCAAAAGGGGGTGACACTCATTAGGAAGGTGTTCCCTAATGTTCTCTACACTCAGTGTATATAATAAACACACTACTATTTCAGTTGTGGACAACGGATCACAACTCACCGTAGGCCTGAATCCTAACATTCTTTCTATGAATTGACAGCATGATGAATGAAAGTGGAGTTCGGATTGGGGGCATTAGTGTGTTCAACACTTTCATAGCAGTTGTGGCAATGCAATTATGAAGCAGAGATATATCTGAACTATTTAAACTATTCAAGACAATCTGCAGAAAAAGTCCCTGAGCTACCTAGCGTACATTGATCATTTTGCCGATGTTAGCTACCTAGCGTACATTGATCATTTTGCCGATGTTAGCTACCTAGCGTACATTGATCATTTTGGCGATGTTAGCTACCTAGGGTACATTGATAATTTTGCCGATGTTAGCTACCTAGCGTACATTGATCATTTTGGCGATGTTAGCTACCTAGCGTACATTGATAATTTTGGCGATGTTAGCTACCTAGGGTACATTGATAATTTTGGCGATGTTAGCTACCTAGGGTACATTGATCATTTTGGCGATGTTAGCTACCTAGCGTACATTGATCATTTTGGCGATGTTAGCTACCTAGCGTACATTGATCATGTTGGCGATGTTAGCTACCTAGCGTACATTGATCATTTTGGCGATGTTAGCTACCTAGCGTACATTGATCATTTTGGCGATGTTAGCTACCTAGCGTACATTGATCATTTTGGCGATGCTAGCTACCTAGCGTACATTGATCATTTTGGCGATGTTAGCTACCTAGGGTACATTGATAATTTTGGCGATGTTAGCTACCTAGCGTACATTGATCATTTTGGCGATGTTAGCTACCTAGCGTACATTGATCATTTTGGCGATGTTAGCTACCTAGCGTACATTGATCATTTTGGCGATGTTAGCTACCTAGCGTACATTGATCATTTTGGCGATGTTAGCTACCTAGCGTACATTGATCATTTTGGCGATGCTAGCTACCTAGCGTACATTGATCATTTTGGCGATGCTAGCTACCTAGCGTACAGTGATCATTTTGGCGATGTTAGCTACCTAGCGTACATTGATCATTTTGCCGATGTTAGCTACCTAGCGCACATTGATCATTTTGGCGATGTTAGCTACCTAGCGTACAGTGATCAGTTTGGCGATGTTAGCTACCTAGCAGCGCACATTGATCATTTTGGCGATGTTAGCTACCTAGCGTACATTGATCATTTTGGCGATGTTAGCTACCTAGGGTACATTGATCATTTTGGCGATGTTAGCTACCTAGCAGCGCACATTGATCATTTTGGCGATGTTAGCTACCTAGCGTACATTGATCATTTTGCCGGTGTTAGCTACCTAGTGTACATTGATCATTTTGCCGTTGTTGTTGAAAAACAAGGCAGCAGATTTCACCTGACTGATCCCAAAGTCTCTGGTCGTGAGGGAGGGAGTGACGGCGGGGAGGGAGAGAAAGAGAGAAATAAATAAGTCCTAGTAAACATTATACACTGTTTACTGATCTATCTTGGTACTGAAGAGTTGGTGAGGAGGTAGAGATCATAAATCTAGCTATGCCACACTCTGTCTAACCATACCATACAGGTTATTATATCTGGTGGGAGCTCTGTCTAACCATACAGGTTATTATATCTGGTGGGAGCTCTGTCTAACCATACAGGTTATTATATCTGTTGGGAGCTCTGTCTAACCATAACATACCATACAGGTTATTATATCGCTTGTGGGCATCCTTGGGTACTTACTACATGTTGTCGTTTCCCACCAAAGGTATTTTTAGGCTTAGTTAAGAATGTCTTGAGATCGTTGGATCAGAAATGTCAAATCAAGTGCTTCGTTTGTTTGAAACACTGTACAGACGTTTTATAAAGCATACCGAGGAAATGAACAGGAAACTAGGGTTTAATAGAGCTTGTCTTTCTAAGATCCTTGGTGACTGACTGCTCTCATCTCCCAAAGGAAGTCCCAGCTCAGATGGAGAGGGGTAGGATTGAGTATAGAGATGGATCGTAGAGCAGGGGGATATGTACGGTAATACTGTATGTGCTGGCTGGGGTGCTTGTTAATGTTGAATAATTTTTTTACATTGGGGAAATTGAGACATTCATTTTGTGTAACCGTTGTGTAACTGCGGTGTAATCGTTGTGTAACCGTTGTGTAACCGTTGTGCAATCGTTGTGTAACCGTAGTGTAATCGTTGTGTAACCTCTGTGTAATCATTGTGTAATCGTTGTGTAATCGTTGTGTAACCGTTGTGTAATCGTTGTGTAACCGTTGTGTAATCGTTTAGATCTCTGTAACATTATGTTTGTTTGTGTTTTCCAGGAGCGATTCACGGACGACTGTAGGTTCTGGGAGCGTTTCCAGGAGAGCAGTTACAACACTTATGCCTCGGTGTTGCACCGGAACCACCGGACGGGACGGGACTGGTACGTGGCCCTGAACAAGAGAGGAAAATCTAAGATGGGCTCCAGCCCCAGGGTCAAATCCCAGCACGTTTCCACGCACTTCCTCCCCAGGCTCAGTGTGCACAACCTGCAGAGCGTTCGTGGTTTCACCATCACCGACAGGAGCAAAGAGAGGAGGAAAAAACAGGCGCCACTGCTCAAACCGCCCTCACAACCATACAGGGATGTTAATTCAGAGACACGGAAGAGGGTGCAGACTGTCAAGTACTGGCCCAAGTTTCGGTTTGGATAGACTACGAAGTGATGAGGGAGGAAGTAATACAAACTGTATGTGTGTTATATGGATTGACAGGATGGATTACTGGCCAACGTAAACATGGACATGACACCTGTTGTCCTCAACAACAACAACAACAATCGCTGAACTTTTACTTTCCGTTATTTCAAAGCATTCCAGATGTCATAAAATAGTGAGTTAAAAACCTAAGGGCTGTAACATGCAGTCATTAAGCTTTGTGATTGTAAGGCTATGATGGTTACAATGGTTGTACAGCTATGATGGTTACAATGGTTGTACAGCTATGATGGTTACAATGGTTGTACAGCTATGATGGTTACAATGGTTGTACAGCTATGATGGTTACAATGGTTGTACAGCTATGATGGTTACAATGGTTGTACAGCTATGATGGTTACAACTGCTTCCGAAGGTGGTCCCCTTCGGGCCAATTAAAAACACAATATGCGATAACTAGTTCATATATAGTTAGAACCACAATATGCGATAACTAGTTCATATATAGTTAGAACCACAATATGCGATAACTAGTTCATATATAGTTAGAACCACAACATGCGATAACTACTTCATATATAGTTAGAACCACAACATGCGATAACTAGTTCATATATAGTTAGAAACACAACGTGAGATACATTACATTATCAAAAGACACCTGCTCATCAAACATCTCATTCCAAAATCATGGGCATTAAAATGGAGTTGGTCCCCCCCTTTGCTGCTATAACAGACTCGATTTCCACTAGATGTTGGAACATTGCTGCAGAGACTTGCTTCCGTTCAGCCATAAGAGCATTAGTGAGTTCAGGCACTGATGTTGGGCGATTAGGCCTGGCTCGCAGTTGGCGTTCCAATTCATCCGAAAGGTGTTCGATGGGGTTAAGGTCAGGGCTCTGTGCAGGCCAGTCAAGTTCTTCCACACCGACAAACCATTTCTGTATGGACCTCGCTTTGGGCATGGGGGGCATTGTCATGCTGAAACAGGAAAGAGCCTTCCCCAAACTGTTGCCACAAAGTTGAAAACACAGAATCGTCTAGAATGTCATTGTATGCTGTAGCGTTAAGATCTCCCTTCACTGAAACTAAGGGGCCTGAACCATGAAAAACATCCCCAGACCATAATTCCTCCTCCACCAAACTTTACAGTTGGCACTATGCATTGGGGCAGGTAGCGTTCTCCTGGCATTCGCCAAACCCAGATTCGTCCAGATGGTGAAATGTGATTCATCACTCCAGAGAACGTGTTTCCACTGCTCCAGAGTCCAATGGAGGCGAGCTTTACACCACTCCAGCCGACGCTTGGCATTGCACATGGTGATGTTAGGTGTGCGGCTGCTCAGGTATGAAAACCCATTTCATGAAGCTCCTGATGAACAGTTAGTGTGCCGAAGTTTCTTCCAGAGGCTTCAACATTTGTTTGTTGTTTTTTTTATGTTTTACAGTTTGTCTTTACTGGTGTACGAGAGGACTTTGTCTTTTTCAGATAAGTCACAAAGATACATTTTTCTGTCGTTTTTTTTATCCATGAAATATAAACAAATAATATGTAATGTGACTAAAGGTAATTATATTGGTTGCTATGTAATGTGACTAAAGGTAATTCTATTGGTTGCTATGTAATGTGACTAAAGGTAATTCTATTGGTTGCTATGTAATGTGACGAAAGGTAATTCTATTGGTTGCTATGTAATGTGACTAAAGGTAATTCTATTGGTTGCTATGTAATGTGACTAAAGGTAATTCTATTGGTTGCTATGTAATGTGACTAAAGGTAATTCTATTGGTTGCTATATTTGTATATATACAGTGGGGCAAAAAAGTATTTAGTCAGCCACCGATTGTGCAAGTTCTCCCACTTAAAAAGATGAGAGAGGCCTGTAATTTTCATCATAGGTACACTTCAACTATGACAGACAAAATGAGGAAAGAAAATCCAGAAAATCACATTGTAGGATTTTGAATGAATTTATTTGCTAATTATGGTGGAAAATAAGTATTTGGTCACCTACAAACAAGCAAGATTTCTGGCTCTCACAGACCTGTAACTTCTTCTTTAAGAGGCTCCTCTGTCCTCCACTCGTTACCTGTATTAATGGCACCTGTTTGAACTTGTTATCAGTGGGAGAACTGACTAAATACTTTTTTTGCCCCACCTGCAGCTATATTTTACTAACAGTATTTATGAAACAAAGGATATACATTGAGAATCAATAGTTATTTTTATCAAGCTAATTCCGATTTAGGATTTAGGAAATGTATGCATGTATGTATGTATCCTACCCACTTCTCAGTCGTTGGTATTCACACCTACCTTATGCAGGTGTGTAACAGACTTTACAGGCGTGGTTCCCTTGTGTGTGCTGGATACATGTAATTCAACCTGCTGAAAACCCTCCCACTTGCTGGCCAACAGATGTTCTTGTGGAGTTTTTATTCAATAGGGGTTTTCAGTACATTTCTCTTAAGCCATCCTTTCGATGACAGACTCACTAGAGTACAGTCGTGGCCAAACGTTTTGAGAATTACGTGAATATTAATTTTCACAACGTCTGCTGCCTCAGTTTGTATAATGGCAATTTGCATATTCTCCAGAATGTTATGAAGAGTTGTCAGATGAATTGTAATTAATTGCAAAGTCCCTCTTTGCCATGCAAATGAACTGAAACGCAAAAAAAATATTTACACTGCATTTCAGCCCTGCCACAAAAAGACAAGCTAACATCATGTCAGTGATTCTCTCAGTAACACAGGTCTGAGTGTTGACAAGGACAAGGCTGGAGATCACTCTGTCATGCTGATTGAGTTCGAATAACAGACTGGAAGCTTCTAAGGGAGGGTGGTGCTTGGAATCATTGTTCTTCCTCTGTCAACCATGGTTACCTGCAAGGAAACACGTGCCGTCATCATTGCTTTGCACAAAATGGGCTTCACAGGCAAGGATATTGCTGCCAGTAAAATAGCACCTAAATCAACCATTTATCGGACCATCAAGAACTTCAAGGAGAGCGGTTCAAGTGTTGTGAAGAAGGCTTCAGGGCACCCAAGAAAGTCCAGCAAGCGCCAGGACCGTCTCCTAAAGTTGATTCAGCTGCGGGATCGGGGCACCACCAGCACAGAGCTTGCTCAGACACTGAAGCAGCAACTTTGTGGACATTAATATTTGTGTCATTCTCAAAACTTGTGACCAACGACGGAGAGAACGGGTTCAGAATATAAGCATCAAGGAAAGAGAGCCATCTATGCATATTGGTCTCAGTTTCAGCACCAACTAGTACAGTTTTAAATACTCTGATCTTGCATTTTAGGGTTAGGAAGGTTTGTATGAATCATTAAATGTCACGTTCTGACCTCTATTTCCTTTGTTTTTGTATTTATTTAGTATGGTCAGGGCGTGAGTTGGGTGGGCAGTCTGTTTGTTTTTCTATGTTTTGGTCTAGTTCTATGTTCGGCCTGATATGGTTCTCAATCAGAGGCAGGTGTTCGTCATTGTCTCTGATTGGGAACCATATTTAGGTAGCCTGGGTTTCACTGTGTGTTTGTGGGTGATTGTTCCTGTCTTTGTGTTTGCACCAGATAGGGCTGTTTTTGTTCTCACGTTTCTTGTTTTCGTTAGTTTTGTTCATGTATAGTGTCTTCATTAAAATACGATGAACAACCACCACGCTGCGTTTTGGTCCGCCTCTACTACACAACAAGAGAACCGTTACAGAATCACCCACCGCAACAGGACCAAGCGGCGTGGTAACGGGCAACAGCGGCACAAGGAGGAATGGACTTGGGATGATGTGTTGGACGGCAAGGGTTGCTACACATGGGAGGAGATCCTGGCGGGAAAGGATCGCCTTCCATGGGAACAGGTGGAGGCAGCGAGGAGAGCAGAGGCAGTCGGAGAGAGGAGCCGGCGATATGAGGGAACACGGTTGGCAAGGAAGCCCGGGAGTCAGCCCCAAAAATTTCTTGGGGGGGGGCTAACAGGGAGTATGGCTACGCCAGGTAGGAGACCTGAGCCAACTTCCTGTGGTTACCGGGGGGCTAGAGAGACCGGGCAGGCACCGTGTTATGCTGTGGAGCGCACGGTGTCCCCAGTGCGGGTGCACAGCCCGGTGCGGTACATTCCAGCTCCGCGTATCGGCCGGGCTAGAGTGGGCATCGAGCCAAGTGCCATGAAGCCGGCTCTACGCATCTGGTCTCCAGTGCGTCTCCTTGGGCCGGCTTACATGGCACCAGCCTTGCGCACGGTGTCCCCGGTTCGCCTGCATAGCCCAGTGCGGGCTATTCCACCTCGCCGCACTGGCAGGGCGACCGGGACCATTCAACCGGGTAAGGTTGGGCAGGCTCGGTGCTCAAGAGCTCCAGTGCGCCTGCACGGCCCGGTCTATCCATCACCACCTCCACGCACCAGCCCTCCGGTGGCAGCTCCCCGTACCAGGCTGTCTCTCCGGCCCATCCTTGCAGGGGCTCTCTCCTCTCCAGCGCTGCCGGAGTCTCCCGCCTCTCCGGCGCTACCAGAGCCTCCCTCCTCTCCAGCGCTGCCGGAGTCTCCCGCCTGTCCGGCGCCTCTGCCGGAGCCTCCCGCCTATCCGGCGCCTCTGCCGGAGCCTCCCGCCTGTCCGGCGCCTCTGCCGGAGCCTCCCGCCTGTCCGGCGCCTCTGCCGGAGCCTCCCGCCTGTCCGGCGCCTCTGCCGGAGCCTCCCGCCTGTCCGGCGCCTCTGCCGGAGCCTCCCGCCTGTCCGGCGCCGCTGCCGGAGCCTCCCGCCTGTCCGGCGCCGCTGCCGGAGCCTCCCGCCTGTCCGGCGCCGCTGCCGGAGCCTCCCGCCTGTCCGGCGCCGCTGCCGGAGCCTCCCGCCTGTCCGGCGCCGCTGCCGGAGTCTCCCGCCTCTCCGGCGCTACCAGGGCCTTCCTTTTCTCCAGCGTTGCCGGAGCTTCCCGTCTGCCCAGCGCCAGCTGAGCTTCCCGTCTGCCCAGCGCCAGCTGAGCTTCCCGTCTGCCCAGCACCAGCTGAGCCTCCCGTCTGCCCAGCGCCGCCAACGCCGCCCGTCTGCCCAGCGCCGCCAACGCCGCCCGTCTGCCCAGCGCCGCCAACGCCGCCCGTCTGCCCAGCGCCGCCAGTGCCGCCCGTCTGCCCAGCGCCGCCAGTGCCGCCCGTCAGCCCAGCGCCGCCAGTGCCGCCCGTCAGCCAGGGGCCGCCAGTGCCGCCCGTCAGCCAGGGGCCGCCAGTGCCGCCCGTCAGCCAGGGGCCGCCAGTGCCGCCCGTCAGCCAGGGGCCGCCAGTGCCGCCAGTCAGCCAGGGGCCGCCGGTGCCGCCAGTCAGCCAGGGGCCGCCAGTAAGCCAGGGGCCGCCAGTGCCGTCAGTCAGCCAGGGGCCGCCCGAGCAGCTGCCCCTCTGTCCAGAGCAGCTGTCGCCCCTCTGTCCCGAGCAGCTGCCGCCCCTCTGTCCCGAGCAGCTGCCGCCCCTCTGTCCCGAGCAGCTGCCGCCCCTCTGTCCCGAGCAGCTGCCGCCCCTCTGTCCCGAGCAGCTGTCCCTCTGTCCCGAGCAGCTGTCCCTCTGTCCAGAGCAGCCATCGCCCCTCTGTCCCGAGCTGCTATCGCCCCTCTGTCCCGAGCTGCTATCGCCCCTCTGTCCCGAGCTGCTATCGCCCCTTTGTCCCGAGCAGTTGTCCCTCTGTCCCGAGCAGCTGCTTCACCTCTGTCCCGAGCTGCCCCTCTGTCCCGAGCAGCCCCTCTGTCCAGTGGGGTCATTGAGAGGGGTGGTCATGGTGAGTAAGCCAGGGAGGCGGACAATAAGGCGGACTAAGACAATGGTGAAGTGGGGTCCGCGTCCCGCGCCAGAGCCGCCACCGCGGACAGACGCCCACCCAGACCCTCCCCTATAGGTCAAGGTTTTGCGGCCGGAGTCCGCACCTTTGGGGGGGGGTACTGTCACGTTCTGACCTCTATTTCCTTTGTTTTTGTATTTATTTAGTATGGTCAGGGCGTGAGTTGGGTGGGCAGTCTGTTTGTTTTTCTATGTTTTGGTCTAGTTCTATGTTCGGCCTGATATGGTTCTCAATCAGAGGCAGGTGTTCGTCATTGTCTCTGATTGGGAACCATATTTAGGTAGCCTGGGTTTCACTGTGTGTTTGTGGGTGATTGTTCCTGTCTTTGTGTTTGCACCAGATAGGGCTGTTTTTGTTCTCACGTTTCTTGTTTTCGTTAGTTTTGTTCATGTATAGTGTCTTCATTAAAATACGATGAACAACCACCACGCTGCGTTTTGGTCCGCCTCTACTACACAACAAGAGAACCGTTACATTAAAAAAGAACACGTTTAGAGAGTCTTTATGACAAAATATATATATATATTGATTAGTAAAATACACAGTGGTTTGATTCATCCTGAAAAGTTGTCATATTCAAGTTCAACCGTGAAATATTGGAAGGTGGAAAAGTGTATAATATGGGGTTGAACAATAGTCCTATAAATCTACCTGAATAATCATCACTAACCATGGAATTTTATGACAACAGTCTAGTCGTTGTGAACCGTGCGCTCCAGGTTTAACCTGCTGTCTGGGTTCCATAATGATTCAACTAGACTCCATGTCCCAAATTACTACACAACATTAGCCTAGTGCTATCCACCAATGCTAGCATCCCTCAGGAACTTCTACACAGACGTGACAGAGGAAATATAGGTCAACGGATATGGAATGATGCAAAATTGTAAACTACATATTGAAGAAAACTAACATTATAGTGACAGTTATAAATTGTTTGTGGGTATTACTGATGGTGGCTCCCGATAATGGCTAATATTTAACATCATACAAATGTTTTTTTTTTAAAGTAAAACGGAGAAAATCCTGGGCATATAATCAAACCATTGTAAAGTACATCAACTCGTCATGTTAAGCCTACGGAAGCCTATAGCTTCCAAATTTCATCCACGACAAATTACGAGGGCACACAATTAGAATTCTGAATAACGGCAACAGCTTTTTATATTTTCTAACTTCACTGTGGAACAAAACATGTCATGTTGATATGATTTTCAGTTCTCTTCCATATGACCGGTATCACATTCGTCTCCAGGGATCATAATATTTTTTTTTTAACACAATCCCCTTCGCCAAACTCATTCACCTATCTCTTATCTGTAGCTCTATTATTCATTTATACATTTCACGGAGAATGGTGTTATTTCTATCTGGAAAAAATTAAGTAGATACTTTTTTTCACTTGGTACAAGAAGGTTCGCTCGACCTTTATTCATGGTTTCCTGGCGCGTAAAGGTGGTAGAATGAGGGCAAGATCAGAATACGGCATATCTGTAGACACACCTCCATCTATTCTAACTCCACCCCCGAAGGAAACAGCGGGGTGAATAACATGTTCATGGTATAAAAAATATGCAGAGAGAGAAAAGTGCATTAAAAAATTGAATTACATTTCCGTTTATGCACGCTTAACTCAGATTGAAATCAGTCCCTATGCAATTATATTTATGCCTGATATTTGTTTTAGATGGTTTATTGTACTGTATTGAAGTGTATTGTACTGTATTAAAGTGTATTGTACTGTATTGACGTGTATTGTACTGTATTAAAGTGTATTGTACTGTATTGAAGTGTATTGTACTGTATTCAAGTGTATTGTACTGTATTAAAGTGTATTGTACTGTATTGATGTGTTTTGTACTGTATTGAAGTGTATTGTACTGTATTAAAGTGTATTGTATTGAAGTGTATTGTACTGTATTGAAGTGTATCGTACTGTACAGTAGTGTATTGTACTGTATTAAAGTGTATTGTACTGAAGTGTATTGTATTGAAGTGTATTGTATATAAGTGTATTGTACTGAAGTGTATTGTTCTGTATTGAAGTGTATTGTACTGTATTAAAGTGTATTGTACTGTATTAAAGTGTATTGTACTGTATTAACGTGTATTGTACTGTATTGAAGTGTGTTGTACTGTATTAAAGTGTATTGTACTGTATTAAAGTGTATTGTACTGTATTAAAGTGTATTGTACTGTATTAAAGTGTGTGTGAATGTGGTGAAACATGGCATACATATCAGAAAGTTGTCCGATTTTAAACATATGAGTTGAATGTGTTGTTCTGAATGACGATCAAAAATAAATATAGTAAAAATCCTTATCACTACGTAGGTGATGATTGGCTAGCTAACAGAAGCCAGGTTACTACGTAGCTAATGATTGGCTAACAGAAGCCAGGTTACTACGTAGCTAATGATTGGCTAACAGAAGCCTTATTACTACGTAGCTAATGATTGGCTAGCTAACAGAAGCCAGGTTACTACGTAGGTAATGATTGGCTGGCTAACAGAAGCCAGGTTACTACGTAGGTAATGATTGGCTAACAGAAGCCTTATTACTACGTAGCTAATGATTGGCTAGCTAACAGAAGCCAGGTTACTACGTAGGTAATGATTGGCTAGCTAACAGAAGCCAGGTTACTACGTAGGTAATGATTGGCTAGCTAACAGAAGCCAGGTTACTACGTAGGTAATGATTGGCTAGCTAACAGAAGCCAGGTTACTACGTAGCTAATGATTGGCTAACAGAAGCCAGGTTACTACGTAGCTAATGATTGGCTAGCTAACAGAAGCCAGGTTACTACGTAGCTAATGATTGGCTAGCTAACAGAAGCCAGGTTACTACGTAGGTAATGATTGGCTAGCTAACAGAAGCCAGGTTACTACGTAGCTAATGATTGGCTAACAGAAGCCAGGTTACTACGTAGCTAATGATTGGCTAACAGAAGCCAGGTTACTACATAGCTAATGATTGGCTAGCTAACAGAAACCAGGTTACTACGTAGCTAATGATTGGCTAACAGAAGCCAGGTTACTACATAGCTAATGATTGGCTAGCTAACAGAAGCCAGGTTACTACGTAGCTAATGATTGGCTAACAGAAGCCAGGTTACTACGTAGCTAATGATTGGCTAGCTAACAGAAACCAGGTTACTACGTAGCTAATGATTGGCTAACAGAAGCCAGGTTACTACGTAGCTAATGATTGGCTAGCTAACAGAAACCAGGTTACTACGTAGCTAATGATTGGCTAACAGAAGCCAGGTTACTACGTAGCTAATGATTGGCTGGCTAACAGAAGCCAGGTTACTACGTAGCTAATGATTGGCTGGCTAACAGAAGCCAGGTTACTACGTAGCTAATGATTGGCTAACAGAAGCCAGGTTACTACGTAGCTAATGATTGGCTAGCTAACAGAAGCCAGGTGTGGCTGGCAGCACAGTACGGTGTCACACAGTACTGCCATTGTTCTCCAGCTGGAGAATATAGTCACATCTCTGAGTGATGCTCAGCTTCTTACCGAATTGGATTAGTATCCCATGCAACTCACCATCGTGGTTCTGGTGGTTTCCCCCTCCCCTCCCCGCTCCCTCGTACCTCATTGCTAGACAGGAAACGGTTTTTCCAACACTTAACGAGGAGATCCAATCAACTCCGACACCACAGCTGGCTTTCGTCCATTCGCCTTGCAGCCTCTTCAGGGTGGGCCAATCAGCATCTGAACAGACAGGTGG
This sequence comes from Oncorhynchus mykiss, assembly GCF_057628025.1. Lineage (NCBI taxonomy): Eukaryota > Metazoa > Chordata > Actinopteri > Salmoniformes > Salmonidae > Oncorhynchus > Oncorhynchus mykiss. The sequence goes on from NC_143027.1 coordinate 5,612,915, forward strand.
AATCAGATCGTTGAAAACGTGCGTTTAGTATCCAACCCCATGTTTCAAAACTGGGTTTTGCAGGTTGGAATCACAAGTCCAAGTGAGGGTGTGTTTTTCTCGGAGGAGGGGTTAAAAGAACATAAAGAAATGACATACTTTGAAAATGTGAAAACGACAATGGACACACTCACACGCACACGCACACACACACACACACACTCACACACACTCACACACACACTCACTCACACACACTCACACACACTCACACACACACACACACACACTCACGCAACCACATTATGTGTGAAACTGTTGATTGAACTCATCTGCGTTAGCGTGATATCTATACATGGAACACGTTCAGCAGGAAAGCTTAGCTTGCCTCTCCCTACTTACTACTAACCTAGTAGATTACAGCCTGGGAAATGTGTACTGAAACAGTTGTCAAGTCTCTAATACACACTAGAGTATTGACTGTAAAATACACAGCATATTGACTATAAATTACACAGAGTATTGACAATACAGGACACAGAATATCGACTATAAATTACACACAGTATTGACAATACAGGACACAGAATATTGACTATAAATTACACACAGTATTGACAATACAGGACACAGAATATTGACTATAAATTACACAAAGTATTGACAATACAGGACACAGAATATTGACTATAAATGACATTGTGAATGTCTCCTTTCCTCAATGTAAATTCTTCACATTCATAAGCACCCCGCCAGCACATACAGTTTATATATACTGTATATATATATATCCATATCCATATATATCCATCTCTATACTCTTTCCAAAACTTCTCTTTAAGAGATGAGTACCATGTAATGTGCCTTAATGTGTTTGGAAACCAGGAAGAGAGTAGCCGAGGCAGCAGCTAATGGGAATCCGTAATAAATACAAATCACCAAGGATCTTCTTCTAAGAATCCCCCAATATGTCTGTCCTCTCTCCCAGCTATCTCAATCAGTGAAGCAGTGTTGTCCTCTCTCCCAGCTATCTGAAGCAGTGTTGTTCTCTCTCCCAGCTATCTGAAGCAGTGTTGTCCTCTCTCCCAGCTATCTGAAGCAGTGTTGTCCTCTCTCCCAGCTATCTCAATCAGTGAAGCAGTGTTGTCCTCTCTACCAGCTATCTCAATCAGTGAAGAAGTGTTGTCCTCTCTCCCAGCTATCTGAAGCAGTGTTGTCCTCTCTCCCAGCTATCTCAATCAGTGAAGCAGTGTTGTCCTCTCTCCCAGCTATCTAAAGCAGTGTTGTCCTCTCTCCCAGCTATCTGAAGCAGTGTTGTCCTCTCTCCCAGCTATCTGAAGCAGTGTTGTCCTCTCTCCCAGCTATCTGAAGAAGTGTTGTCCTCTCTCCCAGCTATCTCAATCAGTGAAGCAGTGTTGTCCTCTCTCCCAGCTATCTAAAGCAGTGTTGTCCTCTCTCCCAGCTATCTGAAGAAGTGTTGTCCTCTCTCCCAGCTATCTGAAGCAGTGTTGTCCTCTCTCCCAGCTATCTGAAGCAGTGTTGTCCTCTCTCCCAGCTATCTGAAGCAGTGTTGTCCTCTCTCCCAGCTATCTGAAGCAGTGTTGTCCTCTCTCCCAGCTATCTGAAGCAGTGTTGTCCTCTCTCCCAGCTATCTGAAGCAGTGTTGTCCTCTCTCCCAGCTATCTGAAGCAGTGTTGTTCTCTCTCCCAGCTATCTGAAGAAGTGTTAATCCAGTCTAACATGTTTAATTACCTGCTTCCCCGTTCAAAAGAGAATTGTAATTATGTTTAACAACATAACGCCACATACACACACACGCACGCACACGCACGCACGCACGCACACACACACACACACATACACGCGCCAACATTCACAACAATAACAAAATCGAGACTAAATAAGATGATTTATGTCACATTTGCATGTATTTACGAGACACATTGATTTGAGCCGTTTTAAGTTCCTTTTAAAAGAAGAAAATGCTGGGAACTGATGCACCAATGGGAAGACTTTATCAGTAGTTAACCAGATGCACACAATTATATTCAGCAAGACTCACTGGAGCTGCTACTGTGTGCCAAACCAACAAGCTGTTCTGTTTTAAACAACAATTCTACTCAACACAACTCTCCCGCTCAAACAATTCCCTGTGCAGACCAGCCACTGTGACTCATCTGCATAGTATGAGGTAGATGACATCATAATGAGCATCGATTCTGTAATTGGTAAGACGTTAGAAGTGCAAAATGTAGTTTACGCATATGTTGAACTTGTTTCAGTTAAATAAGGCAATGGCCAAGATACTAATTTCCACTAGTTGTGAATTGATTGTCGTATTCCTAAAAGCAGGTTAGTAGTATTTTTCATAATTGTTTTATATGCGTTTTTCTTTTTGTGAGTCTCACAGAGAAGGACACCTATTGCTAGATGAGTAAAAATAAAAAATAAAAAGCAGACATTGACTATTCCTTTGAGCACGGTGAAGTTATTCATTACACTTTGGATGGTGTATCAATACACCCAGTCACTACAAAGATACAGGCGTCCTTCTTAACTCAGTTGCCGGAGAGGAAGGAAACTGCTCAGGGATTTCACCATGGGGCAAATGGTGATTTGAAAACAGTTACAGAGTTTAATAGCTGTGATAGGAGAAAACTGAGGACGGATCTACAACATTGCAGTTACTCCACAATACTAACCTAAATGAGAGAGTAAAAAGAAGGAAGCCTGTACAGAAATGTGCAATAACGCACTAAAGTAACACTGCAAAAACATATGACAAAGTAATTCCCTTTTTGTCCTGAATCCAAAGCGTTATGTTTGGGGCAAATCCAACACAACACATCACTGAGTACCACTCTTCATATTTTTAGGCATGGTGGTGGCTGCATCATGTTATTGGTATGCTTGTCATCGTTAAGGACTTGGATTTTTTTTAGGATAAAAATTAAAGGAAGCAAGCTAAGCACAGGCAAAATTCTAGAAGAAAACTTGGTTCAGTCTGCTTTCCACCAGCCACTTGGAGACAAATCCACTTTTCAGCAGGACAATAACCTAAAACACAAGGCCAAATATACACTGGAGTTACTTACCAAGACGACACTGATGTTCCTGAGTGGCCTAGTAACAGTTTTTCCTTAAAAATCAACTTTAAAATCTATGGCAGGACTTGAGAATGTCTGGCTAGCAATGATCAACAGCCAACTTGACAGAGCTTGAACATTTATGTTGTATTTTGTGTAGATCGTTGACAAAAGACAATAAAATCCATTTTAATCCGACTTTGTAACACAAAAAAACGTGGAACAACTCAATAGGAGTGAATACTTTCTGAAGGCACTGTATATGTTTCATGATATTCCCATGGATCCTTACATCAAGTTTGCTGATTCTTAGTTCTCTTACTGGCCTGGTTACAGTTGACAGTTGCAGCAGGGCCCTTATGAGGAGGCCTCTCCTGAGTGAATTAGGACCTCTAGTGGGGAATCTTGAAATTGCATGTTGAGTGTAAATGGAGCAGTCTGCTTTAAAGGGGCAGTCTGCAGTTCAAACAAAAGAAAGTGGCCAACCCCCCCACTGTTTCACAAACAGTGGAGAAAAGCACGTTTATATTTTAGGATTCTGATTGGGTACAACGGTTGAACTAAGCTCATGAAACATTTCTAAGTTTTATTCTTCAGGAATCAATGGGTATGCAATTAAATTGTCTAAAAACTTGTTGTAGAAATCGCAGATTGAACCCTTCAAATGCCCATGATCTCTGGTGCCTTTAAAGGACACATTCCAGAACATGTTGGAAACAGTCTTGTGTTTTCTACAATATGGTATTCAGAAATGCATTTATTTATTTTACAACAAAGGTGGCAGCGGGAGGAGGTAGGGAACTGGTCTGTCTGCCCAATATAAAGGATCAAAACTGGAGGAGGGGGACAGCGGGAGGAGGTAGGGAACTGGTCTGTCTGCCCCATATAAAGGATCACAACTGGCAGAGGAATAAAAATAGCGTAAATAGGAAAGAATACCAGTTTCCATTTGAGGACCAGGATGGTGACAACTGAGCCATACAGATTGCAAAATAGTGGAGAAGAGATTTTTTGATGTACCGATCCCATGGTACAGTAGTGGGCCCATTAACACTGAGGTGGCCCACCTCTCAACTATCTATTTGTACACTGTAGATATACAACATGATGTTTGCTTTATGTATATATTTTTTTACAGCGATATCTTAATTAATAGGATTGTTATGAGTGTATTTATATTTAGAAGATATTGTGTTATCAATGCACACATCATGATACACCACTAGTAATCTCTTACCCATAAAGTTGCCATTTCAACAGTGATGTGGACTGGTGCTGGTCCCGTGTCTGGGGAGATCAAAAACAACATTAACAACTTCTTGACTCCACAGGATTTTACAAAGTGATAAGAGAACAGGAGCCTGAAGCATCCAGTGAATGAGATCGACTAAGGGATTGGAGATCAGAAACTCTAGTCAAGTTGATCTCAGCGGGTCAAGTTGATCTCAGCGGGTCAAGTTGATCTCAGCGTGTCAAGTTGATCTCAGCGGGTCAAGTTGATCTCAGCGGGTCAAGATGATC
>NC_143027.1:5622500-5642500 GCF_057628025.1 Oncorhynchus mykiss
ATGTTAGCTACCTAGCAGCGCACATTGATCATTTTGGCGATGTTAGCTACCTAGCGTACATTGATCATTTTGGCGATGTTAGCTACCTAGGGTACATTGATCATTTTGGCGATGTTAGCTACCTAGCGTAAATTGATCATTTTGGCGATGTTAGCTACCTAGGGTACATTGATCATGTTGGCGATGTTAGCTACCTAGCGTACATTGATCATTTTGGCGATGTTAGCTACCTAGCGTACATTGATCATGTTGGCGATGTTAGCTACCTAGCGTACATTGATCAGTTTGGCGATGTTAGCTACCTAGCGTACATTGATCATTTTGTCGATGCTAGCTACCTAGCGTACAGTGATCAGTTTGGCGATGTTAGCTACCTAGCGTACATTGATCATTTTGCCGTTGTTGTTGAAAAACAAGGCAGCAGATTTCACCTGACTGATCCCAAAGTCTCTGGTCGTCGTTCAACGATGACGATTCATTTTTTTTTTTTAAATGAGGAAAAACTTAATCCTGTCTTATGCGATAGTTCACTCATTCCTCTATTCCTGAGGTAGCCCAGGTGTGAAATGATTTGAATAAATGCTGCATAGCTGGCCGTCAAAAACGTGTTTCAATTTGTATTTTTATCTCACGTCAAGGTCGTATTAAAATACATTAGCGAACAATATATTATTCCAGAACTCTAAACCAGATTTATTTTAGATTTGTCATTAAATACTCCTTAATTTCAGGATATTTTTCACAATGTTTCCCCTATGAGTAGGTGGAGTGTAGAACTGCTACTTCTACTGGTATGAACTGACACGTTGAGGAGGAGGACCAGGGTCTTACTTTTGGGAGGCCTTTGTCGCCCTGTCTAGAAAAATAATCTAGCTAGGGGAAACACCGGAGGGAGGCGGGAGATCCTCAGACCTCAGTGCCGTCGTGGTCGAGGTTGTTGTGGAGCTTGACCTCCAGGTTGACCTGCTTGACCTTCGCCGCTCCGTTGACCTTTGCCCCTCCGTTGACCTTAGAGTTGACGTTGTCGTGATTCCGGTTGATGTTGAGGTTGATGTTCCTGACTGTGCAGTGTTTAGAGCTGAAGTTCTTCTCCAGGGTCTTCTCTAGATAGACCTCTACCTTGGTGTTCAGAGGGTACTCCTCCGCCATCTTGGACGGCTTCTTTCCAGCCGAGCGTCGGCACTTCCTGAAGAGTAAAAAGGAACCCAGCAAGACGAGGACCAGCAGGGTCAGCGCAGCCACGCCCCGGCCCGTAGATCCTCCCATCTGGGGGATAAAAGTGGAGGCAACGGGGACCACGAGTCGGAGAATCTTCATGTTGGTTCCATTCTTCGTCTGGTCGCCCTCGTTATCATAGATCAGAGACTCGTCGAGGGTGAGATGCCCGCTTTGGTCCACCAGGTCCCGGCGAGCGCGGCTGTAGTCGATGCTTCGCCTCAGCTGATTGGTCAGGTCCCTGCGAGCCCGCACCATGTCGCTGCTGTGTGCAAGCTGACGGGTCAGATAACGCTGGATCCTGGGGCCGGAGATGGACTCTGGACCAATCACATAGATCACCTGCAGGTACCACTGATGTCCCGCCTCCACCTGTCAATCAAGAGAGAGAGAGTTAAAGAGATTATCCAGTACTTTTGTATACTTTTTAGCCAGTAGTTCTGAAAGTATCACTCACAAGCCAAAAGAGGTCCCCGAAAATAGTATACTACATCACATACAAGTAGTTCTGAAAGTAAAAGTCTCAAAATGCTGGCGAGCCAAAAAGTGGTTCCCCCAAAAAAACTGAGTGGTACGTCACATATCCACACCACTTCATTGCTCTCTCTCGCTTGCTCTGAAGCTCATTGGCTAGAACTCAAGGTTTGCTAGGAGGCTGGCCCAAGTGGAGGGAAAATGTTGGGAGAATGGAGCAGAACAACTTCCAGAAAAAGCAGTCGCTTTCAAACTAGGAATTTTGTGTCTAATTGAGGTAAGACAGTAATTCTGCTAATAAATTATGTATGTATGATCTATACATGGACATATAATGCCCAAAAGTGTGAGGTTTAAAACATACTTGGTAGTCGCCAAAGTTCCGGCGCATATCAGATCAAATAATGGTTTTATCACTATGAAATTTAGCCCTCAAATCTGACGAATACCTTTTTGAAGAGTAGCTACAGTACACATTTATAACTCATACATAATGCATTCATAAGAGGTACATTACCATTTATTAAATTATTGTGGTTCAGTGGATAAGTCTTGGTCTCCACTGACCTTGTACAGGGCATCAACCTTCATGGTAAAACCATCAACACCAGGCATGGCTGTCATGGTCTGTAGTTCGGTGATATCCGACGCAAAGTTGGCCTCGAAGGGAACATCATGGAAGAACCTGTCACAGACTTCAGGCTGCTTCCGATCCTGCAGAAGAAACGTTACAACAACTCTGTCATTACCGATCCGCACCATATATCAAACATTAGCATACATGCTAACAGTATCTACATCTATACCATATAAACACTGCCATACATGTTAACATACATGCTAACAGTTTCTACATCTATACCGTATAAACACTAGCATACATGCTAACAGTATCTACATCTATACCGTATAAACACTAGCATACATGTTAACATACATGCTAACAGTATCTACATCTATACCATTTAAACACTGCCATACATGTTAACATACATGCTAACAGTATCTACATCTATACCGTACAAACACTGCCATACATGTTAACATACATGCTAACAGTATCTACATCTATACCGTATAAACACTAGCATACATGCTAACAGTATCTACATCTATACCGTATGAACACTAGCATACATGTTAACATACATGCTAACAGTATCTACATCTATACCGTATAAACACTGCCATACATGTTAACATACATGCTAACAGTGTCTACATCTATACCGTATAAACACTAGCATACATGTTAACATACATGCTAACAGTATCTACATCTATACCGTATAAACACTAGCATACATGTTAACATACATGCTAACAGTATCTACATCTATACCGTATAAACACTAGCATACATGTTAACATACATGCTAACAGTATCTACATCTATACCGTATAAACACTAGCATACATGCTAACAGTATCTACATCTATACCGTATAAACACTAGCATACATGCTAACAGTATCTACATCTATACCGTATAAACACTAGCATACATGCTAACAGTATCTACATCTATACCGTATAAACACTAGCACACATGCTAACAGTATCTACATCTATACCATATAAACACTAGCATACATGCTAACAGTATCTACATCTATACCGTATAAACACTAGCATACATGCTAACAGTGTCTACATCTATACCGTATAAACACTAGCATACATGCTAACAGTGTCTACATCTATACCGTATAAACACTAGCATACATGCTAACATACATGCTAACATACATGCTAACAGTGTCTACATCTATACCGTATAAACACTAGCATACATGCTAACATACATGCTAACATACATGCTAACAGTATCTACATCTATACCATATAAACACTAGCATACATGCTAACAGTATCTACATCTATACCGTATAAACACTAGCATACATGCTAACAGGGTGGATAAAAGCAGTCACATCGGCTATGCATGTGGAATATATAAATGTCGTTTGAATCTCAAAAGTAGTTTCAGTAAACTTGTAGTTTCCAGCCGTCATAACAGAACTCCCATTATTGTAAACATTAGCGTAAACAATCCAACACTACGATACCCGTGCCCCGACTCGCACAACAATACAATTCCTCCTATTCGAATAGCACACAAGTCTTTGAATATATTTCTTAAAACTATGACTACACACTGAGAAAAGGTGAAAAGACCAGTTTGTCCGATCACATGGGTGGGCGGTCACATTGGGTGACATGCCACAGACAAATCAAAAGCCTTGCCTAGCAACGCCTCGGTCGTGGGTTCAAGTTCCAGAGAGACGAACGTACGAACAATGTACGCAGTCTTTAATACAAGTCGGTTTGGATGAAAGCATCTGCTAAATGGGATGTACGGAATCGACAAGCAGCGACACTCCAGGTTATTTGTCTTCATTGCAGTCACACTGAACAGATTATCAGAGTGCATTTCACTAATGCAAAAAAATCGACAACACAGAACAATAGTACAACAACATTAGAGGACAATGGAAGTTAAATAACAGGAGCCAACCGTACCAGAATCAGGAACCTGTGTTTGAGGTGTTTGTTGGTCTGGATGCAGCCGTACTGAGGGCCCTCGTTGTACAGAGTCCCTGTGGGGTCGAAGAAAGGCACGTATCCATCACGTCCCGTACACAGGTACACCTTCTCCAGCTGCAGCTTGTAGGCTGCGTTCAGGTTCTGCTCTGGGTTCCACAGCACTCTGCCGTACAGCGTCTGGCCTGTAGGGGCACCAGAGACATGCTAGGTTAGGTGATACATAAGGTTTATTATATAATATAATACAAAGTGGCAACAATGCATTACATACAACAGGCTAAATATATATATAAATATATATATATATACAAAGAAATGTATTCAATACATACAATACATTTACTGCAATATATATGATATATTAAGCAGGAAGCTTAGCGGTTATAGTGTTGGGCCAGTAACCAAACTGCAATATATATGATATATTAAGCAGGAAGCTTAGCGGTTATAGTGTTGGGTCAGTAACTGAACTGCAATATATATGATATATTAGGCAGGAAGCTTAGCGGTTATAGTGTTGGGCCAGTAACCAAACTGCAATATATATGATATATTAAGCAGGAAGCTTAGCGGTTATAGTGTTGGGTCAGTAACTGAACTGCAATATATATGATATATTAAGCAGGAAGCTTAGCGGTTATAGTGTTGGGTCAGTAACTGAACTGCAATATATATGATATATTAAGCAGGAAGCTTAGCGGTTATAGTGTTGGGCCAGTAACCAAACTGCAATATATATGACATACTAAGCAGGAAGCTTAGCGGTTATAGTGTTGGGTCAGTAACCAAACTGCAATATATATGATATATTAAGCAGGAAGCTTAGCGGTTATAGTGTTGGGCCAGTAACCAAACTGCAATATATATGATATATTAAGCAGGAAGCTTAGCGGTTATAGTGTTGGGCCAGTAACCAAACTGCAATATATATGACATATTAAGCAGGAAGCTTAGCGGTTATAGTGTTGGGTCAGTAACCAAACTGCAATATATATGATATATTAAGCAGGAAGCTTGGCGGTTATAGTGTTGGGCCAGTAACCAAACTGCAATATATATGATATACTAAGCAGGAAGCTTAGCGGTTATAGTGTTGGGTCAGTAACTGAACTGCAATATATATGATATATTAAGCAGGAAGCTTAGCGGTTATAGTGTTGGGCCAGTAACCAAACTGCAATATATATTCAATATTAGGCAGATAGTCTAGCGGTTAAAATGTTGGGTCAGTAACCGAAAGGTCACAGGTCAGAATACCCGAGCAAACAAGGTGAAAAAGCTGTCAATGAGCCCTTGAGCAAGACACTAAAAACCCTAACTTGCTCTAGGGGCGCAGTACCACTACAGTATGGCTGACCCTGTAAAACAACACCTATCATAATACTATGACTGACCCTGTAAAACAACACCTATCATACTACTATGGCTGACCGTGTAAAACAACACCTATCATACTACTATGACTGACCCTGTAAAACAACACATTACACTGCACCTATCATACCTCTATGACATTCATGTTTCAATGAAGATCCAACTTTGAGTTTGCCCAGTGATGTGTGGAACAGTCATTGTACCCATAGAGAATGCTCCCTTGTAGTCCATCTCAGCCATGGATATGTCAGAGATGGCCGGGTCCATCATGAACACCTTCTCATTGTTGCACAGCTGAAACTCAGTGTTGAGGGAGTATACCACTGGGACGGGCCGGTTGGTCTGCTGGAAGGCTATAGGTAACTGGAACCTGGAGGGGGAGGGAGGACAGGTTGGTCTGCTGGAAGGCTATAGGTAACTGGAACCTGGGGGGGAGGGAGGGAGGACAGGTTGGTCTGCTGGAAGGCTATAGGTAACTGGAACCTGGAGGGGGAGGGAGGGAGGACAGGTTGGTCTGCTGGAAGGCTATAGGTAATTGGAACCTGGGGGGGAGGGAGGGAGGACAGGTTGGTCTGCTGGAAGGCTATGGGTAACTGGAACCTGGAGGGGGAGGGAGGGCAGGTTGGTCTGCTGGAAGGCTATAGGTAACTGGAACCTGGGGGGGAGGGAGAACAGGTTGGTCTGCTGGAAGGCTATAGGTAACTGGAACCTGGAGGGGGAGGGTGGACAGGTTGGTCTGCTGGAAGGCTATGGGTAACTGGAACCTGGAGGGGGAGGGAGGGTAGGTTGGTCTGTCTGCTGGAAGGCTATAGGTAACTGGAACCTGAGGGGGAGGGACGGTAGGTTGGTCTGCTGGAAGATTATAGGTAACTGGAACCTGAGGGGGAGGGAGGGAGGACAGGTTGGTCTGCTGGAAGGCTATAGGTAACAGGAACCTGAGGGGGAGGGAGGGGGGACAGGTTGGTCTGCTGGAAGGCTATAGGTAACTGGAACCTGAGGGGGAGGGAGGGTAGGTTGGTCTGCTGGAAGATTATAGGTAACTGGAACCTGAGGAGGAGGGAGGGAGGACAGGTTGGTCTGCTGGAAGGCAATAGGTAACTGGAACCTGAGGGGGAGGGAGGGGGGACAGGTTGGTCTGCTGGAAGGCTATAGGTAACTGGAACCTGGGGGGGAGGGAGGGAGGGCAGGTTGGTCTGCTGGAAGGCTATAGGTAATTGGAACCTGGGGGGGGGGAAGGGAGGGCAGGCTGGTCTGCTGGAAGGCTATAGGTAACTGGAACCTGGGGGGGAGGGAGGGAGGGCAGGTTGGTCTGCTGGAAGGCTATAGGTAACTGGAACCTGGGGGGGAGGGAGGGAGGGCAGGTTGGTCTGCTGGAAGGCTATAGGTAATTGGAACCTGGGGGGAGGGAGGGAGGGCAGGCTGGTCTGCTGGAAGGCTATAGGTAATTGGAACCTGGGGGAGGGAGGGAGGGCAGGCTGGTCTGCTGGAAGGCTATAGGTAATTGGAACCTGGGGGGAGGGAGGGAGGGCAGGCTGGTCTGCTGGAAGGCTATAGGTAACTGGAACCTGGAGGGGGAGGGAGGGCAGGCTGGTCTGCTGGAAGGCTATAGGTAACTGGAACCTGGAGGGGGAGGGAGGGCAGGCTGGTCTGCTGGAAGGCTATAGGCAACTGGAACCTGGGGGTTCCAGTTACCAGGTTGCTATATGTAGAGCAGCATAACCATTCCTAGAATTCTGGTTTAAACACTCTCGTTTCAACCTATTACAGACAGAGAGCAAGCAAGGTCATCAATAAGTAAGTAACAAACGTCCAAGGATGGACCCTTGAGGAACACCGCAATTTACTCTACCGTTCAAAAGTTTGGGGTCACTTAGAAATGTCCTTGTTTTTGAAAGAAAATACATATTTTTTTGTCCATTAAAATAACATCAAATTGATCAGAAAAACAGCGTAGCTGGAAACCGAAGATGTTTTATGGAATATCTACATAGGCGTACAGAGGCCCATTATCAGGAACCGTCACTCTGTCACACCCTGATCTGTTTCACTTGTCTTTGTGCTCGTCTCCACCTCCATCCAGGTGTCGCCCATCTTCCCCATTATCCCCTGGGTATTTATACCTGTGTTCTCTGTTTGTCTGTTGCCAGTTCGTCTTGTTTGTCAAGTCAACCAGCGTTTTTGTGTCTCAGCTCCTGCTTTTTCCCTAGCCTCTCTTTTCTCATCCTCCTGGATTACCGACCTCTGCCTGTCCTGACCCTGTACCTGCCCGCCTGATTACTCTGCCTGCCCCTGACCCTGAGCCTGCCTACCGTCCTGTACCTTTGCCCCACCTCTGGATTACCGACCTCTGCCTGTCCTGACCCTGTACCTGCCCGCCTGACCACTCTGCCTGTCCTGACCCTGAGCCTGCCTACCGTCCTGCACCTTTGCCACTGTTGCTGTAATAAAGATTGCTACTTAAACACGGTCTGCATCTGGATCTTACCTTAAAACCTGATACACTCCTGAGTTCCAATGGCATCAGAGCAACAGTTTTCAGCTGTGCTAACAAAATTGCAAAAGGCTTTTCTAATGATCAATTAGCCTTTTAAAATTATAAACTTGGATTAGCTAACACAACAAGCCATTGGAACACAGGAGTGATGGTTGCTGATGAAGGGCCTCTGTACGCCTATGTAGATCTTCCATTAAAACTCAGCCGTTTCCAGCTACAATAGTCATTTACAACATTAACAATGTCTCCGCTGTTTTTCTGATCAATTTTATGTTATTTTAAATGGACCAATTTTTTCGTGCTTTTCTTTCAAAAACCAGGACATTTCCACAAAGTCCACAAACTTTTGAACGGTAGTGTACATTTTACGGACACAGTATATGTTTACATTAGTGATATTTTCTTTGTTTTTCAGTCCCATACTTCAGCTAACCTCAACCCCTCCCATAATCATTTTTTTGGGGGTGGGGGACATACTGCTCTGTGGCCCTCACTAAGTAGTGTATGGTGGCTGTGGAGGAACATACTTCTCTGGGGCCCTCACTAAGCAGTGTATGGTGGCTGTGGAGGAACATACTTCTCTGGGGCCCTCACTAAGTAGTGTATGGTGGCTGTGGAGGGACATACTTCTCTGGGGCACTCACTAAGAAGTGTATGGTGGCTGTGGAGGGACATACTTCTCTGGGGCCCTCACTAAGTAGTGTATGGTGGCTGTGGAGGGACATACTTCTCTGGGGCCCTTACTAAGTAGTGTATGGTGGCTGTGGAGAGACATACTTCTCAGGGGACCTCACTAAGTAGTGTATGGTGGCTGTGGAGGGACATACTTCTCTGGGGCCCTCACTAAGTAGTGTATGGTGGCTGTGGAGGGACATACTTCTCTGGGGCCCTCACTAAGTAGTGTATGGTGGCTGTGGAGGGACATACTTCTCTGGGGCCCTCACAAAGTAGTGTATGGTGGCTGTGGAGGGACATACTTCTCTGGGGCCCTCACTAAGTAGTGTATGGTGGCTGTGGAGGGACATACTTCTCTGGGGCGTGGGCTGTGCAGGACAGAGGCTTGTCTCCAGGGTCGGTCCAGGACTGGGTTGGCTGCACGGTACAGGGGATCAGAAACACGGTGTACTCACCAGAGTAGTCCTTCCTGGAACACAAGAGGGAAACACTTTTGGGAAGCCCCTTGTAAACATAGATCATTCATAAGACATGAGGACTTGCATTGGGTCCCCAGGCTGATACCTAGGCTTTAGCTTAAATTAGCAGGCGAACAGGCTGATACCTAGGCTTTAGCTTAACTTAGCAGGCGAACAGGCTGATACCGAGGCTTTAGCTTAACTTAGCAGGCGAACAGGCTGATACCTAGTCTTTAGCTTAAATTAGCAGGCGAACAGGCTGATACCTAGGCTTTAGCTTACCTTAGCAGGCGAACAGTCTGATACCTAGGCTTTAGCTTAACTTAGCAGGCGAACAGGCTGATACCTAGGCTTTAGCTTAAATTAGAAGGCGAACAGGCTGATACCTAGGCTTTAGCTTAACTTAGCAGGCGAACAGGCTGATACCTAGGCTTTAGCTTAACTTAGCAGGCGAACAGGCTGATACCTAGGCTTTTGCTTAACTTAGCAGGCGAACAGGCTGATACCTAGGCTTTTGCTTAACCTTCCAGAGCTAGTAGGGAGAGTCAAAGGACTTGAAATATATACACTGCTCAAAAAAATAAAGGGAACACTTAAACAACACAATGTAACTCCAAGTCAATCACACTTCTGTGACATCAAACTGTCCACTTAGGAAGCAACACTGATTGACAATAAATGTCACATGCTGTTGTGCAAATGGAATAGACAACAGGTAGAAATTATAGGCTATTAGCAAGACACCCCCAATAAAGGAGTGGTTCTATACGTGGTGACCACAGACCACTTCTCAGTTCCTATGCTTCCTGGCTGATGATTTGGTCACTTTTGAATGCTGGCGGTGCTTTCACTCTAGTGGTAGTATGAGACGGAGTCTACAACCCACACAAGTGGCTCAGGTAGTGCAGCTCATCCAGGATGGCACATCAATGCGAGCTGTGGCAAGAAGGTTTGCTCTGTCTGTCAGCGTAGTGTCCAGAGCATGGAGGCGCTACCAGGAAACAGGCCAGTACATCAGGAGACGTGGAGGAGGCCGTAGGAGGGCAACAAACCAGCAGCAGGACCGCTACCTCCGCCTTTGTGCAAGGAGGAGCAGGAGGAGCACTGCCAGAGCCCTGCAAAATAACCTCCAGCAGGCCACAAATGTGCATGTGTCTGCTCAAACGGTCAGAAACAGACTCCATGAGGGTGGTATGAGGGCCCGACGTCCACAGGTGGGGGTTGTGCTTACAGCCCAACACCGTGCAGGACGTTTAGCATTTTCCCAGAGAACACCAAGATTGGCAAATTCGCCACTGGCACCCTGTGCTCTTCACAGATGAAAGCAGGTTCACACTGAGCACATGTGACAGACGTGACAGAGTCTGGAGACGCCGTGGAGAATGTTCTGCTGCCTGCAACATCCTCCATCCAGCATGACCGGTTTGTCGGTGGGTCAGTCATGGTGTGGGGTGGCATTTCTTTGGGGGGCCGCACAGCCCTCCGTGTGCTCGCCAGAGGTAGCCTGACTGCCATTAGGTACCGAGATGAGATCCTCAGACCCCTTGTGAGACCATATGCTGGTGCGGTTGGCCCTGGGTTCCTCCTAATGCAAGACAATGCTAGACCTCATGTGGCTGGAGTGTGTCAGCAGTTCCTGCAAGAGGAAGGCTTTGATGCTATGGACTGGCCCGCCCGTTCCCCAGACCTGAATCCAATTGAGCACATCTGGGACATCATGTCTCGCTCCATGCACCAACGCCACGTTGCACCACAGACTGTCCAGGAGTTGGCAGATGCTTTAGTCCAGGTCTGGGAGGAGATCCCTCAGGAGACCATCCGCCACCTCATCAGGAGCATGCCCAGGCGTTGTAGAAAGGTCATACAGGCACGTGAAGGCCACACACACTACTGAGCCTCATTTTGACTTGTTTTAAGGACATTACATCAAAGTTGGATCAGCCTGTAGTGTGGTATTCCACTTTAATTTTGAGTGTGACTCCAAATCCAGACCTCCGTGGGTTGATAAATTTGATTTCCATTGATAATTTTTGTGTGATTTTGTTGTCAGCACATTCAACTATGTAAAGAAAAAAGTATTTAATAAGAATATTTCATTCATTCAGATCTAGGATGTGTTATTTTAGTGTTCCCCTTATTATTTTTGAGCAGTGTATTTATCTATATCTATAACTGTATATAACAGTATGTCTGTACTGACCAGCTGTAAGAGCAAATGGCCCTCCAGAGCTGGTAGGGAGAATCAAAGGACTGGGTATATCTATTTATCTATATCTATAACTGTATATAACAGTATGTCTGTTTACTGACCTGCTGTAAGAGGAGGTGGCCTTCCAGAGCTGGTAGGGAGAATCAAAGGACTGGGCGCTCCAGATGAGCTGCATGTCGAACTCTATGCCCCCCAGGTGGTCCGGGACCATCAGGTGGGACTTGTGGCCAGGCAGGGTGTGGTGTTCTGGGACAAACTGGCCTGGAGGAGGAAGAGGGAGAAAACTACAGGTTAGTCATCGTGTTACAGACCACTATTGACCTGGTCTCACAGGAATCGGGATCAGACCTCAACACAGTGGTCTCCTTCAAAAATATGGAGTCGAGACCACTGTTGACCTGGTACATGCATTTTAAAATGATATGCTACAAAAGTAATAAGATACTAATTACTGTGGTGCTCTGGTACAAACTGTCCTGGCAAGGCAGAGACAAACACATACAGTGTCATCGGAAAGTATTCAGACCCCTTGACTTTTTCCACATTTTGTTACGTTACAGCCTTATTCTAAAATGGATTAAGCCCCAAAAAAATCCTCAGCAATCTACACACAATACCCCATAATGACATCACATTACCCCATAATGACATCACAATACCCTATAATGACATCACAATACCCCATAATGATATCACAATACCCCATAATGACATCACAATACCCCATAATGACAAAGTGAAAACAGACATAAGACATTAAGACATTTTACAGATACTATTAAAAACAGAAAACAGAAACACCTTATTTACATCAGTATTCAGACCCTTTGCTATGAGATTGGAAATGGAGCTCAGGTGCATCCTGTTTCCATTGATCATCCTTGAGATGTTTCTACAACTTGATCGGAGTCTATCTATGGTAAATTCAATTGATTGGACATGATTTGGAAAGGCACACAACTGTCTATAAAAGATCCCACAGTTGACAGTGCATGTCACAGCAAAAACCAAGCCATGAGGTCAAAGGAATAGAGCCCAGAGAGGATTGTGTCGATGCACAGATCTGGGGAAGTGTACCCAAACAATTCTGCAGCACCGAAAGTCCCCAAGAACACAGTGACCTCCATCATTCTTAAATGGAAGAATTTTGGAACCAACTATACTTTTTCCTAGAGCTGGCTGCCCGGCCAAACTGAACAATTGGAAGAGAAGGGCCATGGTCAGGAAGGTGACCAAGAACCCAATGGCCACTCTGACAGAGCTCTAGAGTTGCTCTGTGGAGATGGGAAAACAGAAGGTCAACCATCTCTGCAGCACTCCACTAATCATGCCTTTATGCTAGAGTGGCCAGACGGATGCCACTCCTCAGTAAAAGGCACATGACAGCCGACTTGGAGTTTGCCAAAAGGCACTTAAAGGACTCTCAGACCATCAGAAACAAGATTCTCTGCGGGTCTGAATGCCAAGCGTCACGTCTGTAGGAAACCTGGCACCATCCCTACGGTGAAGCATGGTGGTGGCAGCATCATGCTGTGGGGATGTTTTTCAGTGGAAGAGACTGAGAGTCTAGTCAGGATCGAGGAAGAGATGAATGGAGCAAAGTAGAGAGAGATCCTTGATGTAAACCTGGCCAGAGCGCTCAGGACCTCAGACTGGGGCGAAGGTTCACCTTCCAACAGGACAACGACCCTAAGCACACAGCCAAGACAACGCAGGAGTGGCTTCAGGACAAGTCTCTGAATGTTCTTCAGTCCCCCAGCCAGAGCCCCGACTTGAACCCCATCAAACATCTCTTGAGAGACCTGAAAATAGCTGTGCAGCAACACTCCCCATCCAACCTGACAGAGCTTGAGAGGATCTACAGAGAAGAATTAGAGAAACTCCCCAAATACAGGTGTGCCAAGCTTGTAGCATCATACCCAAGAAGACTCAATGCTGTAATCATTACCAAAGGTGCTTCAACAAAGAACTGAGCAAAGGGTCTGTATACTTATGTAAATGTGATATTTCATTTTTTTTGTAATTATAAATTCGCAATAATGTTTCTGCTTTCTCATCATGGGGTATTGTGATGTCATTATGGGGTATTGTGATGTCATTATGGGGTATTGTGATGTCATTATGGGGTATTGTGTGTAGATTGATGAGGAAAAAAACCTACTAAATACATTTTAGAATAAGGTTGTGACGTAACAAAATGTGGAAAAAGTCAAGTTGTCTGAATACTTTCCGAAGGCACTGTAAATATACGAGACGTTTCCATAGCTTAGCAATTTACAGGAGGCTACGTGATACCGTGCACTACAGTAGTACACAGGTCATTGAGGACTGACCCCTGAACTTGGCGTGTGTTTTGAACTCGATAACCAGACGGCCATCCTCTCTTATGTAGATCCTGATGATCTGGAGTCTGGCTGACAGAACGCTGTCTGTCTGGATGCCTAGTGGACACAGGAACACAACAGTTAAATGGATTTACACAGGAACACAACACTTCCAAGGAGACACACACCTGTCCTCCAGAGCCCCCCCTCACTTGTCCTCCAGAGCCCCCCCCCTCACCTGTCCTCCAGAGCCCCCCCCCTCACCTGTCCTCCAGAGCCCCCCCCCCCCCCCTCACCTGTCCTCCAGAGCCCCCCCCCCACCTGTCCTCCAGAGCCCCCCCCTCACCTGTCCTCCAGAGCCCCCCCCCCACCTGTCCTCCAGAGCCCCCCCCCTCACCTGTCCTCCAGAGCCCCCCCCCACCTGTCCTCCAGAGCCCCCCCCCCCCCTGTCCTCCAGAGCCCCCCCCCACCTGTCCTCCAGAGCCCCCCCCCTCACCTGTCCTCCAGAGCCCCCCCCTCACCTGTCCTCCAGAGCCCCCCCTCACCTGTCCTCCAGAGCCCCCCCCCCTCACCTGTCCTCCAGAGCCCCCCCCCTCACCTGTCCTCCAGAGCCCCCCCCCCTCACCTGTCCTCCAGAGCCCCCCCCCCCCCCCCTCACCTGTCCTCCAGAGCCCCCCCCTCACCTGTCCTCTAGAGCCCCCCCCCCCCCCCCCCCTCACCTGTCCTCCAGAGCCCCCCCCTCACCTGTCCTCCAGAGCCCCCCCCCCCCACCTGTCCTCCAGAGGCCCCCCCCCCCACCTGTCCTCCAGAGCCCCCCCCCTCACCTGTCCTCCAGAGCACGGTGTCGTAGAAGAAAGAGAACTCCATTTCAGTGTGGTGTTCCAGAGAAGCCCAGCCCCTGGGAGCTGTTACGTAGATATACGACACGTAGAGAGGAACCTGCACCGTCAGGAACGACTGGGCCGAGTCCCTCACCTGGGAGGGACATGAGACACGACGTGAGATCAGATGACATGAGGTGACAAAATGACACAAGGTGGCATGATTAAAAAGGGCAGCAACAGCTATTGTCAGTCCTTAGACTGTTTTGCATACGGTGGTTGGCACGGAAGGATGAGTCACAGGGAAACTGCAAGAGTAGCCATGGTTACAATAATACCGTTAGGTTCTAATTCTACGGGGCACCAGGAAAGACAAGTTAAAATCTTCCCAAATATACATCTGTATTCAGACAACACACATTTTCACCACCACAAGTTATATATATATATATATATATATATATATATATATATATATATATATATATATATATATATATATATATATATATATATATATATATATATATATATATATATATATATATATATATATATATATATATATATATATATATATATATATATATACTCCCACTTAGACACTCTCTACTTCTCTCCAATCCTTACATCTGTTGAGGTCCGACAGGAAGAGGAAGTGATTGGGTAATAAACCATTGTTTCTCCCTAAAAAGGTTATCTGACCTGACCTCGACCCCCTTGAGGCCTAATCTAAAGATCTCCACCTGTATCCCCTCTGGCAACCCTGTGACGTCCACCCAACACATTCCACAGCCATCTGGCTCCTACAGATAACCGTTCACTTCTGATGTAAAAACCCAGTCTCTATCACTCCTCAGATACTATCCTTCTGAGTATAACAATACAGACTGTGATCACATCACTGAATGTGGACCTGATAACACTGTGGACCTGATAAAACTGTGGACCTGATAATACTGTGGACCTGATAACACTGTGGACCTGATGACACTGTGGACCTGATGACACTGTGGACCTGATAACACTGTGGACCTGATGACACTGTGGACCTGATGACACTGTGGACCTGATAACACTGTGGACCTGATAACACTGTGGACCTGATGACACTGTGGACCTGATGACACTGTGGACCTGATAAAACTGTGGACCTGATAACACTGTGGACCTGATAACACTGTGGACCTGATAACACTGTGGACCTGATGACACTGTGGACCTGATGACACTGTGGACCTGATAACACTGTGGACCTGATAACACTGTGGACCTGATGACACTGTGGACCTGATGACACTGTGGACCTGATAACACTGTGGACCTGATAACACTGTGGACCTGATAACACTGTGGACCTGATGACACTGTGGACCTGATGACACTGTGGACCTGATAACACTGTGGACCTGATGACACTGTGGACCTGATGACACTGTGGACCTGATGACACTGTGGACCTGATGACACTGTGGACCTGATGACACTGTGGACCTGATGACACTGTGGACCTGATAACACTGTGGACCTGATAATAATGTGGACCTGATAACACTGTGGACCTGATAACACTGTGGACCTGATGACACTGTGGAGCTGATAACACTGTGGACCTGATAACACTGTGGACCTGATGACACTGTGGACCTGATAACACTGTGGACCTGATGACACTGTGGACCTGATGACACTGTGGACCTGATGACACTGTGGACCTGATAATAATGTGGACCTGATAACACTGTGGACCTGATGACACTGTGGACCTGATGACACTGTGGACCTGATGACACTGTGGACCTGATGACACTGTGGACCTGATGACACTGTGGACCTGATAATAATGTGGACCTGATAACTCTGTGGACCTGATAATAATGTGGACCTGATAACACTGTGGACCTGATAACACTGTGGACCTGATAACACTGTGGACCTGATGACACTGTGGACCTGATGACACTGTGGACCTGATAATAATGTGGACCTGATAACACTGTGGACCTGATAACACTGTGGACCTGATAATAATGTGGACCTGATGACACTGTGGACCTGATAACACTGTGGACCTGATGACACTGTGGACCTGATGACACTGTGGACCTGATGACACTGTGGACCTGATGACTCTGTGGACCTGATGACACTGTGGACCTGATGACACTGTGGACCTGATAACACTGTGGACCTGATAACACTGTGGACCTGATAACACTGTGGAACTGATGACACTGTGGACCTGATAACTCTGTGGACTTCTGTGAGAAGATTATGTTCACTAGTCATGTTAGATTGTATTCAAGCCTTCAGGTCAATGAAAATAAACTTGAGTAAATGCAGAGGACAGCGAACAAAATGCAGTGACATCGATCACCCACTAGACGAGGGTACGGTACCTGAACCCGAGGGAGTCTCTCGTACCTGGAAGTCGGCAGTGACTGAGCCTCCACAGACGTCGATGAGTTCTGTCATGTCGTAGTAGGCATTGAAGGTCCAGATGCAGCTCCTCATGTTGAGATGTTTATACAGCCGGATGCTCTGAGCCTCTCGGACACCGGGGTTGAACTGGTAGGGTCTGTCATAACCCGGACCCAGAGAGATACTGTCATACTGGACACCATCCAGGAAACCCGTCTCTGAAACACACAGAGAGAGAGAGGACAGAGACACGGAGAGAGAGAGGACAGAGACAGAGAGCGAGAGAGGACAGAGACACAGAGAGAGAGAGGACAGAGACACAGAGAGAGAGGACAGAGGCACACAGAGAGAGAGAGGACAGAGACACAGAGAGAGGTCAGAGACACACAGAGAGATGACAGAGACACACAGAAAGAGAGAGGACAGAGACACACAGGGAGGTCAGAGACACAGAGAGAGATGACAGAGACACACAGAAAGAGAGAGGACAGAGACACAGAGAGAGAGAGAGAGGACAGAGACACACAGAGAGAGAGGACAGAGACACAGAGAGAGAGAGGACAGAGACACAGAGAGAGAGAGGACAGAGACACACAGAGAGAGAGGGCAGAGACACACAGAGACAGAGAGGACAGAGACACACAGGGAGAGAGAGAGGACAGAGACCCACAGAGAGGAGAGACACACAGAGAGAGAGGACAGAGACCCACAGAGAGGAGAGACACAAAGAGAGAGAGGACAGAGACACACAGAGATAGAGGACAGAGACCCAAGGAGAGGAGAGAGACACACAGAGATAGAGGACAGAGATCCACAGAGAGGAGAGAGACACACAGAGAGGACAGACACACAGAGAGGACACGTCAAACACTTTGTTAGAGGAAGGGTGTTTATAATTTGTTGTAAGAGTGTGTATGCGTGTGTATATGTGTGCATGAGTGTGTGTGTGTGTATGTGTATATGTGTGCATGAGTGTGTGTGTGTATGTGTATGTGTATGATGTAACACACTTTAGAGCGTCTGCGTGTGTCCTTACCGGAGACACCCTGCAGGTCTTTGAGAGTGACCAGGTTAGAACAGACGTGCTGTTGTCTGTAGACGGACTCTGACAGCAGGAAGTGCAGGTTGTGGAGGGGCATGCTGGACACTAGGGGCAGCATACCGTCCTGGTGGGGGATCTGCACCGAGATGTGGATACTGCAGAAGAAAAAGACAACACAAGGTTAGTGTTCTAGAACTATTATAGACCATATGGAGGTGTTCTAGAACAATTATATACCATATGGAGGTGTTCTAGAACTATTATAGACCATATGGAGGTGTTCTAGAACAATTATAGACCATATGGAGGTGTTCTAGAACAATTATATACCATATGGAGGTGTTCTAGAACAATTATAGACAATATGCAGGTGTTCTAGAACTATTATAAACCATATGGAGGTGTTCTAGAACTATTATAGACCATATGGAGGTGTTCTAGAACAATTATATACCATATGGAGGTGTTCTAGAACAATTATAGACCATATGGAGGTGTTCTAGAACAATTATAAACCATATGGAGGTGTTCTAGAACTATTATAGACAATATGGAGGTGTTCTAGAACTATTATAGACCATATGGAGGTGTTCTAGAACTATTATAGACAATATGGAGGTGTTCTAGAACTATTATAGACAATATGGAGGTGTTCTAGAACTATTATAGACCATATGGAGGTGTTCTAGAACTATTATAGACCATATGGAGGTGTTCTAGAACTATTATAGACCATATGGAGGTGTTCTAGAACTATTATAGACCATATGGAGGTGTTCTAGAACTATTATAGACCATATGGAGGTGTTCTAGAACTATTATAGACCATATGGAGGTGTTCTAGAACTATTATAGACCATATGGAGGTGTTCTAGAACTATTATAGACAATATGGAGGTGTTCTAGAACTATTATAGACCATATGGAGGTGTTCTAGTACTATTATAGACCATATGGAGGTGTTCTAGAACTATTATAGACAATATGGAGGTGTTCTAGAACTATTATAGA
This sequence comes from Oncorhynchus mykiss, assembly GCF_057628025.1. Lineage (NCBI taxonomy): Eukaryota > Metazoa > Chordata > Actinopteri > Salmoniformes > Salmonidae > Oncorhynchus > Oncorhynchus mykiss. Next base: position 5,641,566 of record NC_143027.1, read on the forward strand.
CAATATGGAGGTGTTCTAGAACTATTATAGACCATATGGAGGTGTTCTAGAACTATTATAGACCATATGGAGGTGTTCTAGAACTATTATAGACCACATGGAGGTGTTTTCCTGCTATTATATTCAGGAAGATAAACAGTCTGATAAATAAAAGTATACAAAACAAGATGACGGTGCAGGTACAGCCTACAATATCCAAAATTATTTTCCGATATTGTCCAAAATACTTTTGTGATATACCATCAAAAATAAAATCCAGATATGTACAGTGCCTTGCGAAAGTATTCGGCCCCCTTGAACTTTGCGACCTTTTGCCACATTTCAGGCTTCAAACATAAAGATATAAAACTGTATTTTTTTGTGAAGAATCAACAACAAGTGGGACACAATCATGAAGTGGAACGACATTTATTGGATATTTCAAACTTTTTTAACAAATCAAAAACTGAAAAATTGTGCGTGCAAAATTATTCAGCCCCTTTACTTTCAGTGCAGCAAACTCTCTCCAGAAGTTCAGTGAGGATCTCTGAATGATCCAATGTTGACCTAAATGACTAATGATGATAAATACAATCCACCTGTGTGTAATCAAGTCTCCGTATAAATGCACCTGCACTGTGATAGTCTCAGAGGTCCGTTAAAAGCGCAGAGAGCATCATGAAGAACAAGGAACACACCAGGCAGGTCCGAGATACTGTTGTGAAGAAGTTTAAAGCCGGATTTGGATACAAAAAGATTTCCCAAGCTTTAAACATCCCAAGGAGCACTGTGCAAGCGATAATATTGAAATGGAAGGAGTATCAGACCACTGCAAATCTACCAAGACCTGGCCGTCCCTCTAAACTTTCAGCTCATACAAGGAGAAGACTGATCAGAGATGCAGCCAAGAGGCCCATGATCACTCTGGATGAACTGCAGAGATCTACAGCTGAGGT
>NC_143027.1:5652500-5665000 GCF_057628025.1 Oncorhynchus mykiss
CGAGTGAAGCAGCGGACAGAGGACTTGACCGTCAGGTCTCCCGTTCGAACGACGGGGATGTCCAGCGCGCCCTCCTTCTCCGTCACCTTGTACGCCGTCTTCTCAAACTGCATGCTGGGAACTGGGAGGAAGGAATTGTTGGGGTAAATGAGTAGGGATTATGAGGTACTGTGCTATAAAACTTACAATTTCAGAAGGTGTTCAACTGCTTCCAGGTGACGGTGATCTAGATGTGACTTTTATTTAGTCTTTGCTAACATATGATGGGAGTCCCTGGGTCGCCGGTTTGCCTGTGCGTGTGTTGCTGGGCAACAAAAGTTAGAAAACCTCTGCTCTAGAAGACAGGTGTGTGTGTGTGTGTAGGGGTGTACGTACGGTCCAAGGTGTCAGTGATGACCACGGAGGCTTGGAAAGGTTCCAGAAGGACGGCCCCCTGAGGGGAGGAGAGGAACACTACAAAGGACTCAGCCCCCTCTATGGCCGGGTTCTGGATGTCATCCATGATGGTCAGACTGCACGTCTGGAGCGAGAGAGAGAGACAGAGAGACAGAGAGACAGAGAGAGAGAGACAGAGAGAGCGACACAGAGAGAGAGAGAGAGAGAGACAAAGAGAGAGAGACAGAGAGAGTAAGAGAGAGAAAGAGATAAAGACAGAGAGAGAGAGAGAGAGAGAGAGAGACAAAGAGAGAGAGACAGAAAGATTAAGAGAGAGAAAGAGAGAAAGACAGAGAGAGAGAGAGAGAGAGAGACAAAGAGAAAGAGACAGGGAGAGTATGAGAGAGAAAGAGAGAAAGACAGAGAGAGAGAGAGAGAGAGAGAGAGAGAGAGACAGAGAGAGACAAAGAGAGAGAGACAGAGAGAGTAAGAGAGAGAAAGAGAGAAAGAGAGAGAGAGAGAGAGAGAGAGAGAGGGAGACAGAGAGAGACAGAGAGAGACAGAGAGAGAGAGAGACAGAGAGAGTAAGAGAGAGACAGAGAGAGACAGAGAGAGAGAGAGAGAGAGACAGAGAGAGACAGAGAGAGACAGAGAGAGACAGAGAGAGAGAGAGAGAGAGACAGAGAGAGTAAGAGAGAGACAGAGAGAGTAAGAGAGAGACAGAGAGAGACAGAAAAAGAGAGAGACAGAAAAAGAGAGAGAGAGAGAGAGAGAGACAGAAAAAGAGAGAGAGAGAGAGAGAGAGGAAAAAGATGGACATTAACATTAAATTCCTACTCTCAATACAAAAAAGCAACACAACTAAAATAATTTTGAAAAATTATTACATCGCTGACATTGGTATTTTAGACAATAAAACAATAACAAAATGTTATTCTTCTTTACCTCCACAGTCTTTCCGGCTTTGAACTCCACCCTCCTGGAGGAGGGGATGTAGTCGACCCCGGGGGTGGCCGAGGGGGGGTCAGAGGGGCGCGTGGCGCACCACACAGAGGTCACTGACGACAGGTCACTGCCCTGACGCATCACTGGGATCTCTATGGTGCCTGGAGACGAAGGGTCAGAGGTTAGGGGGTGTTAGGTCAGAGGTTAGAGTTATACTTCCTGTTCTCCCAGCGGTTCATTCGAGCGATGATATACAGTATGTCTATTGATTGTCGAAGAATTGAACGTAGAAATGTGACCGGTTAACTCTAGCATAGCCCCAAGTCACCAGATGTATAACTATCCTCAGTCACACTTTCACCTGCATGTATACTGCTTAATAACTGCTTATTAGCCTTTATAAGCTGCTGTTATAACACATTATGAGCTCTCACCGGCGTCCTCGCTGAATGTAAACGTAGCGTTTCCCAGGGATACCGTCGAAGCATCATTTGGCCCGTCGATGACCACCGTCGCCACGCTGACATCGCCCATGCGGGTGTTATCCGAGGCGTCCGACAGGTGGAGCTCAAACTCCTCGGAGAGTTCGTATTCGCTGTCGTCGATGAGCTTGACGTCGCAGGTGGACACGGAGACGCCGGGGCCGAAGATGACCCTGCTGTCAGCAGTCATACCTCGACTCTCATAGTCAGACCCAGACTCCAGGCCGTGTGGACTGCTACCCTTAGCTGACTTAGGGGCCGTGTAACAGAGAGCCGAGACCGTACTGCTGGTGTCACCTGGAGGGAGAGAGATGGAGGAAAGACTGTTTGGAAAGGGTGATACCTAGTCAGTGGTACAACTGAAATGTGTCTTACCACATTTAATCCAACCCCTCTTATTTATTTATTTTTTAAATTTTACCTTTATTTAACTAGGCAAGTCAGTTAAGAACAAATTCTTATTTTCAGTGACGGCCTAGGAACAGTGGGTTAACTGCCTTGTTCAGGGGCAGAACAACAGATTTGTACCTTGTCAGCTCAGGGGTTTGAACTTGCAAACTTTCGGTTACAAGTCCAAAGCGCTAACCACTAAGCTACCTGCCACACCCTGGATGGTGGTCTGAAGGGCTGGACTATCACTGCACTAAGCTACCTGCCACACCCTGGATGGTGGTCTGAAGGGCTGGACTATCACTGCACTAAGCTACCTGCCACACCCTGGATGGTGGTCTGAAGGGCTGGACTATCACTGCACTAAGCTACCTGCCACACCCTGGATGGTGGTCTGAAGGGCTGGACTATCACTGCACTAAGCAGCACTAATGGAAGGCGCAGGTCAAATCAAATCAAAATGTATCGGTCACATGGTTAGCAGATGTTATTGGTCACATACACGTATTTAACTTCTTTGATATAGGGGGCGCTCTTTTAATTTTTGGATAAAAAAACGTTCCCGTTTTAAACAAGATATTTTGTCACGAAAAGATGCTCGACTATGCATATAATTGACAGCTTTGGAAGGAAAACACTCTGACGTTTCCAAATCTGCAAAGATATTGTCTGTGAGTGCCACAGAACTGATGCTACAGGCGAAACCAAGATGAAATTTCAAACAGGAAATGCCCCAGATTTTGAAGGCGCTGTGTTCCAATGTCTCCTTATATGGCTGTGAATACGCCAGGAATGAGCTTACACTTTCTGTAGTTTCCCCAAGGTGTCTGCAGCATTGTGACGTATTTGTAGGCATATCATTGGAAGATTGACCATAAGAGACTACATTTACCAGGTGCTCGCTTGGTGTCCTCCATTGGAATTATTGCGTAATCTCCACCTGCGTGTATTTTTCCATTTGTTTCAGAGGAGAAACCCAACTGCCACGAATGACTTATCATCGAATAGATATGTGAAAAACACCTTGAGGATTGATTCTAAAACAACGTTTGCCATGTTTCTGTCGATATTATGGAGTTCATTTGGAAAAAAGTTTGACGTTGTAATGACTGAATTTTCGGGTTTTTTTCTTAGCCAAACGTGATGAACAAAACGGAGCGATTTCTTTTTGGAAAAACTTAACATTTGCTATCTAACTGAGAGTCTCCTCATTGAAAACATCCGAAGTTCTTCAAAGGTAAATTATTTTATTTGAATGCTTTTCTTGTTTTTGTGAAAATGTTGCCTGCTGAATGCTAGGCTTAATGCTATGCTAGCTATCAATACTCTTACACAAATGCTTGTGTAGCTATGGTTGAAAAGCATTTTTTGAAAATATGAGATGACAGTGGTGTTAACAAAAGGCTAAGCTTGTGAGCCAATATATTTATTTCATTTCATTTGCGATTTTCATGAATAGTTAACGTTGCGTTATGGTAATGAGCTTGAGGCTGTATTCACGATCCCGGATACGGGATTGCTCGACGCTAGAGGTTAACAGATGTTATTGGTCACATACACATGGTTAGCAGATGTTATTGGTCACATACACATGGTTAGCAGATGTTATTGGTCACATACACATGGTTAGCAGATGTTATTGGTCACATACACATGGATAGCAGATGTTATTGGTCACATGGTTAGCAGACGTTATTGGTCACATAGACATGGTTAGCAGATGTCAATGCGAGTGTAGCGAAATGCTTATCTTTGTTTGAGTGATAGGCTACTAGCAGTCTCCTCCTCAATTACCTCTTGATGGGGTCAGGGTCAGTGTTGGAGTCAGGGACGGAGTCAGGGTTGGGTCAGGGACGGGGTCAGGGTCAGGGACGGGATCAGGGTCAGGGAAAGGGTCAGGGACGGGGTCAGGGTTGGGGTCAGGGTTGAGGTCAGGGACAGAGTCAGGGTTGGGGTCAGGGACGGAATCAGGGTCAGGGTCAGGTTTGGGGTAGGGTTAATGATAGTGTAATGGTTACTAATACCTTTCCTCTCTATAGGGCATGTATAAACCCGGTACGGGGTCAGGGTTGGGGTCAGGGACAGAGTCAGGGTCAGGTTTGGGGTAGGGTTAATGATAGTGTAATGCTTACTAATACCTTTCCTCTCTATAGGGGCGTGTATGAACCCGGTACTCTCGTTGACGTGGTAGCTCTTCTTGTCAAACTGCAGCGTGGGTTTGTCCTCTGTGTCGTTAATGTTGACGCTGGCGCGGGTCACCTGACCCAGGAGGGCGTAGACGGGCATGCTCAGCTCCACCTGGAAACTCTCCACACCTTCAAACACCTTGTCGTCCTGGATCTCTACGGTACACACCTTGGTGTCCTCGCGCTCATCAAACTGGACCTGGGGGGGGGGGATGGGAGGTTAGAGATGTTGTTACGGGTGTAGTACAAATATAAGAAGAGGAGAGGAGAACAGAGGAGAGAAGAGGCGAGGCGAGGAGAACAGAGAAGAGGTGAGGCGAGGAGAACAGAGAAGAGGAGAGGCGAGGAGAACAGAGAAGAGGCGAGGAGAACAGAGGAGAGGAGAGGAGAGGAGAGGAGAGGAGAGGAGAGGCGAGGAAAGGAGAGGAGAGGAGAACAGAGAAGAGGCGAGGAGAGGAGAGGAGAGGAGAGGAGAGGAGAACAGAGGAGAGGAGTGGAGAGGAGAGGAGAGGAGAGGTGAGGCGAGGCGAGGCGAGGAGAACAGAGAAGAGGCGAGGAGAGTAGAACAGAGGAGAGGAGAGGAGAACAGAGGAGAGGAGAACAGAGGAGAGGAGAGGACAACAGAGAAGAGGAGTGGAGAGGAGAGGAGAGGCGAGGAGAGGAGAGGAGAACAGAGGAGAGGAGTGGAGAGGAGAGGAGAGGAGAGGCGAGGCGAGGAGAACAGAGAAGAGGCGAGGAGAGGAGAGGAGAGGTGAGGAGAGGAGAGGAGAAGAGAGGAGAGGAGAGGAGAGGAGAAGAGAGGAGAGGAGAACAGAGAAGAGGAGTGGAGAGGAGAGGAGAGGAGAGGAGAGGCGAGGAGAGGAGAAGCGAGGCGAGGAGAGGAGAACAGAGGAGAGGAGAACAGAGGAGAGGAGAACAGAGGAGAGGAGAGGAGAACAGAGGAGAGGAGAACAGAGGAGAGGAGTGGAGAGGAGAGGAGAACAGAGGAGAGGAGTGGATTGGAGAGGAGAGGAGAGGAGAGGAGAGGAGGCGAGGAGAAGAGAGGAGAGAAGAGGAGAGGCGAGGCGAGGCGAGGCGAGGAGAGGAGAACAGAGGAGAGGAGTGGAGTGGAGAGGAGAGGAGAGGAGAGGAGGCGAGGTGAAGAGAGGAGAGGCGAGGCGAGGAGAGGAGAGGAGAACAGAGGAGAGGAGAGGAGAGGAGAGGAGAGGAGAGGAGAGGAGAACAGAGGAGAGGAGAGGTGTGGAGAGGAGAGGAGAGGAGAGGAGAACAGAGGAGAGGAGAGGAGAGGAGCAGAGAGGAGAGGAGAGGAGGCGAGGAGAAGAGAGGAGAAGAGAGGAGAGGAGAGAAGAGAGGAGAGGAGAGGAGAGGGTATTCCAACAACTGTTTCCCAGGCTTTGCCTCAAAAAGAGAATATGTTGTCATTCACTTGCCTGGTTAAATAAATCAAATAACAGTACCTGTCCAGCGTACTCCACGTAGTCCTGCTGTCCGGGGAGAGAACCCACACTGGAGGTAGAGGTGGCAGTGCCCTGCTCCGTACGACAAAGCACGATGGCATACTGGTTCAGGTTACCCGTCCTCTTCACTGTGACTGACACCATGCCAGCCTTCTCACTCACATTGTAGCTGTGAAGGGCATCAGAGAGCATCAGAGGGCATCACAGGGCATCACAGGGCATCAGAGAGCATCAGAGGGCATCACAGGAAATCAGAGGGCATCACAGGGAATCAGAGGGCATCACAGGGCATCACAGGGCATTAGAAAGCATCAGAGGGCATAACAGGGCATCACAGGGCATTAGAGGGCATCAGAGGGCATCACAGGGCATCAGAGGGCAAAAGTGAGCATCACAGGGCATAAGAGAGCATCACAGGGCATCAGAGGGCATCACAGGGCATCAGAGGGCATCACAGGGCATCAGTGGGCATCACAGGGCATCACAGGGCATCAGAGGGCATCACAGGGCATCACAGGGCATCACGGGGCATAAGAGAGCATCACAGGGCATCAGAGGGCATAACAGGGCATCACAGGGCATCAGAGGGCATCAGAGGGCATAAGAGAGCATCACAGGGCATCACAGGGCATCAGAGGGCATAAGAGAGCATCAGAGGGCATCACAGGGCATCAGAGGGCATCACAGGACATCAGAGGGCATCAGAGGGCATCAGATGGCATAAGAGAGCATCGCAGGGCATCACAGGGCATCAGAGGGCATCACAGGGCATCAGTTACATAAAGACAGACATACAGCTTTGAGAGATACAACAACACGATAATAGCTGAAATGGACTGTATAGAACTGTGGCCAAATTCAGAAGCTGCAAACCCTTGAAGATGTTTGAACCATACATGGGTCTATGGGAGTCTGAACCATACACGGGTCTATGGGAGTCTGAACCATACACGGGTCTATGGGAGTCTGAACCATACATGGGTCTATGGGAGTCTGAACCATACACAGGTCTATGGGAGTCTGAACCATACACGGGTCTATGGGAGTCTGAACCATACACAGGTCTATGGGAGTCTGAACCATACACGGGTCTATGGGAGTCTGAACCATACATGGGTCTATGGGAGTCTGAACCATACACGGGTCTATGGGAGTCTGAACCATACACGGGTCTATGGGAGTCTGAACCATACATGGGTCTATGGGAGTCTGAACCATACATGGGTCTATGGGAGTCTGAACCATACACGGGTCTATGGGAGTCTGAACCATACACGGGTCTATGGGAGTCTGAACCATACATGGGTCTATGGGAGTCTGAACCATACACGGGTCTATGGGAGTCTGAACCATACATGGGTCTATGGGAGTCTGAACCATACACGGGTCTATGGGAGTCTGAACCCAACACGGGTCTATGGGAGTCTGAACCATACACGGGTCTATGGGAGTCTGAACCACACACGGGTCTATGGGAGTCTGAACCATACACGGGTCTATGGGAGTCTGAACCATACACCGGTCTATGGGAGTCTGAACCATACACGGGTCTATGGGAGTCTGAACCACACACGGGTCTATGGGAGTCTGAACCATACACGGGTCTATGGGAGTCTGAACCCAACACGGGTCTATGGGAGTCTGAACCATACACGGGTCTATGGGAGTCTGAACCACACACGGGTCTATGGGAGTCTGAACCATACACGGGTCTATGGGAGTCTGAACCATACACCGGTCTATGGGAGTCTGAACCATACACGGGTCTATGGGAGTCTGAACCATACACCGGTCTATGGGAGTCTGAACCATACACGGGTCTATGGGAGTCTGAACCATACACGGGTCTATGGGAGTCTGAACCATACACCGGTCTATGGGAGTCTGAACCATACACGGGTCTATGGGAGTCTGAACCATACACCGGTCTATGGGAGTCTGAACCATACATGGGTCTATGGGAGTCTGATGACACGCTGGGCCCTACTTGTTACAGCAGGCTGTGCCTTGTTTCTCTCACCTCCTGTGCTGGAAGCTGACGAGAGACCACTGGATATGGAACAGGTTATCAGAGACAACGTTGGGCTTGCCGTCCTTCACCAGGAACTTAAAGTTGTCCACGGTCTCTGTCACGCTCTCTTCAAAGAGCACGTAGCGGATCAAGCCCAGGTTAACGTCAGCTGGAAGGGGAAGGGGGGCCAAGTTAACACAATGTTAAAAACAACGTAGACCAACGTTAGCACAACATAGACCCAACGTTAGCACAACGTTAGCACAACATAGACCCAACGTTAGCATAACATATACCCAACGTTAGCACAACATCGATCCAACGTTAGCCCAACGTTAGCACAACATAGACCCAACGTTGGCACAACATAGACCCAACGTTAGCACAACATAGACCCAACGTTAGACCAACGTTAGCACAACATAGACCAAAGGTAGCACAACATAGACCACCCACCCACCACACCCACACACACCCACCCACCCACCCACCCACACACACACACACACACACACACACACACACTATACCTTGTGTGAAGCTGGTGATGGGAGCGCCAGGTTTCAGTTTGCTCTGCAGGAAGCCATGTTTAGGCTCTGCTGTGACCTCATAGACCAGCTGACCATCGTCTGTGTCTGGGTCTATGGTCAACAGCTCCTTTTTACTGATCAGGTTGGTGGCCTGCAGCATCAATCAATCAATCAGACAGTCAGTCAGTAAATCAATCAATCAACCAACCAGACAGTCAGTCCGTCAGTCAATCAGACAGTCAGTCAGACAGTCAATGAGACAGTCAGTCAGACAGTCAGTCAGTCAGTACATCCATCAATCAATCAATCAACCAACCAACCAGACAGTCAGTCAGACACTCAGTCAGTCAGACAGTCAGTAAATCAATCAACCAACCAGACAGTCAGTCAGACAGCCAGTCAGTCAGTCAGTCAAGTTTAGTAGCCAGGTTGGTGGCCTGCAGCATCAATCAATCAGACAGTCAGTCAGTCAGTAAATCAATCAACCAACCAGACAGTCAGTCCGTCAGTCAATCAGACAGTCAGTCAGACAGTCAATCAGTCAGTAAATCAATCAATCAACCAACCAACCAGACAGTCAGTCAGTCAGTCAATCAGACAGTCAGTCAGACAGTCAGTCAGTCAGTAAATCAATCAATCAATCAACCAACCAACCAACCAACCAACCAACCAGACAGTCAGTCAGTCAGACAGTCAGTAAATCAATCAACCAACCAGCCAGTCAGTCAGACAGTCAGTCAGACAGCCAGTCAGTCAGACAGTCAGTCAGACAGTCAGTCAGACAGCCAGTCAGTCAGACAGTCAGACAGTCAGTCAGTCAGTCAGTCTGCCAAGTTTAGTAGCCAGGAAATCAATAAGAATTGAAAAACAGTGAAGACGTAAACCGTATTTGTGACTCTGTCACAGACCAGTAGGGGGAGGCAGCGCAACAAAAACCAAATCCAACCATTGATACGAAGGGGGAAAGTTGAAGAGTCATCGAGCCATGCAATTCTTTTGAGACCTGTCCAAACATCTCAGCAGATTGCCCAATGCTATATAATAATAATAACATGAGTTCACAATTACAACGCCTTGAGGCAAGGTTTTGATAGTTGCACACAGCATTTTTCCAACTTCACTGTAATAATCAGACACTCATAATTATTGTCTAATATTACATAAAACATCAAAAAGATTTTCTCTAAAAAAAAAAAACTTTAAAAGTTATGTTTTGTATTTCTCTTTCCTATATGTGTTCCATAATGTACTATATTGTTTTAACTAGAGTACTGCAGGGTCAGTCTGTGTTTACCTTGTTGTCTGTGTCCTCCAGAACCAGTCTGTGTTTACCTTGTTGTCTGTGTCCTCCAGAACCAGTCTGTGTTTACCGTGTTGTCTGTGTCCTCCAGAACCAGTCTGTGTTTACCTTGTTGTCTGTGTACTCCAGAACCAGTCTGTGTTTACCTTGTTGTCTGTGTACTCCAGAACCAGTCTGTGTTTACCTTGTTGTCTGTGTCCTCCAGAACCAGTCTGTGTTTACCTTGTTGTCTGTGTCCTCCAGAACCAGTCTGTGTTTACCTTGTTGTCTGTGTCCTCCAGAACCAGTCTGTGTTTACCTTGTTGTCCGTGTCCTCCAGAACCAGTCTGTGTTTACCTTGTTGTCCGTGTACTCCAGAACCAGTCTGTGTTTACCTTGTTGTCTGTGTCCTCCAGAACCCGTCTGTGTTTACCTTGTTGTCTGTGTACTCCAGAACCAGTCTGTGTTTACCTTGTTGTCTGTGTCCTCCAGAACCCGTCTGTTTACCTTGTTGTCCGTGTACTCCAGAACCAGTCTGTGTTTACCTTGTTGTCCGTGTACTCCAGCCACTGCAGACCCAGGTTTATGACGATACGAGGTGTTCCATCATTAACAGGTAGAATGTCAATCTTAAACATCTGGGGTGCAGCAGTCAACACCTACACAATGACAAAGGCAGGACAAGGGGTTTATGAAATGTCAGTGAGAGAGAGAGAGAGAGGGGGGGGGGAGAGAGAGAGAGAGGGGGGGAGATATACAGAGAGAGAGAGAAAGAGAGAGAGAGAGAGAGAGAGAGAGACATACAGAGAGTGAGAGAGAGAGAGAGATAGTGAGAGAGAGAAAGAGAGAGACACACACACACAGAGACACAGAGAAATAGTGAGAGAGAGAGATAGTGAGAGAGAGAGATAGTGAGAGAGAGAGAGAGAGAGAGAGAGAGAGACACAGAGAGAGAGACACAGAGAGTGACACAGAGAGAGAGAAAGACACAGAGAGAAAGACACAGAGAGAGAGACACAGAGAGTGACACAGAGAGAGAGAGAGAGAGAGAGAGAGACACACAGAGAGATAGTGAGAGAGAGAGAGAGAGAGAGAGAGATAGTGAGAGAGAGAGAGATAGTGAGAGAGAGAGAGAGAGATAGTGAGAGAGAGAGAGACACACCCCCTCCTCTCCTCACCTCCTTGCCTGCCTCCTCCACCATAAAGAAGACATTAGTCCCGTCAGCTACAGTGACGGTGAATCTGTCCTTCAGTGAGTTGGATCCATCGTGGTTGTAGCTGATTCTGTTCTGGTAGACGTCGTCCATGGTGAAGCTGTTGGTCTGACGGTAGTGCTGTCCGTTGTTGGTCCGCTCCATGGTGCCGTGACGGGGGGCCTGAACTACGGTGAAGGTGATGGACTCCTCCTGGAGGGAGACATTTTTAGCGTCAATATGTTACGATATATAATATACGCTGAGTGTTTAAAACGTCAGGGACACCGTCACTTCTTACGCTAATGTCGGGGTCTGAAACCTGACACTTCAAGTCAGCTCTGCGGGGTGGAAACAGAACGCAGACAGATTGGATTTCTGCCACTATAAGGCAGGGGACTCGACACCGTTCACAAAATGCCAGTCGGAACCGGTCCACAACCGCTCAACGCCCCTCACATCGGGGGAACCAGACATCTGAGATGGGTTGGATTACGTTGAGATGCAATGATAGACCGGAAGCAGCTGAATATCTACACTGAGTATACGAAACATTAGGAACACCTGCTCTTTCCATGACATAGACTGACCAGGTGATCAGCTATAATCCCTTATTGATGTCACTTGTTAAATCTACTTCAATCAGTGTAGATGAAGGGAGGAGGCGGGTTAAAGAAGGATTTTTAAGCCAATTGAGACATGGATTGTGTATTTGTGCCATTCAGAGGGGGAATGAGAAAGACAAAATATTTAAGTGCCTTTGGACGGGGTATGGTAGTAGGTGCCAGGCGCATCGGTTTGAGTGTGTCAAGAACTGCAACGCTGCTGCAACAACAGTTTTCCCGTGTTCATCAAGAATGGTCCACGACCCAACGGACATCCAGCCAACTGGACACAACTGTGGGAAGCATTGGAGTCAACATGGGGCCAGCATCACTAAAGAACGCTTTCGGACACCTTGTTAGAGTCCACGCCCTGACGAATTGAGGGCTTTTCTGAGGGTTGAAAAGGGGTTGTAAAAACTCAATATTAGCAAGGTGTTCCTAATGTTTTATACACTCAATGTATGCTATATTACACTTTTGTGATCAAAATTAACAATTCCATCCATGGCTATATTACTGAGGGTGACAACTTTACCCTTCATCTTGTCTATGCTAAATAGTGCATATTTAAACTGAAAAAATTATCTTGACATAGCATAATCAAGGAGCTTGAAACGAGTTGTCTTTGTTCTCTTCTAGTTGCTACAGCAACCAACTATTTAGCCTATAAGCCATACAATATGTTGACCTCCTCGTCGTGACCTAGTGACAATGCTATTCTGTTCTGTTGGTATCCGGGTCTTTTTTTTTTGCTACATTGCAGTGAAAAAGTATTTACCCACTTTTTTCTAAATGTCTCGACTTTTGCATATTTTATGTCCTAATATGTCGTCCAAAAAAGCGATACATTTTGACTCGTCCTGTCTGTAGAACATTCTTCCTGTCTGTAGAACATTCGTCCTGTCTGTAGAACAATCTTCCTGTCTATAGAACATTCATCCTGTCTATAGAACATTCTTCCTGTCTGTAGAACAATCTTCCTGTCTATAGAACATTCATCCTGTCTATAGAACATTCTTCCTGTCTATAGAACATTCTTCCTGTCTA
>NC_143027.1:5670000-5677500 GCF_057628025.1 Oncorhynchus mykiss
AAAGAAAGGCCTCGGCTGGTGATTATGGAAAACATCAGGAAAGAAAGGCCTCGGCTGGTGATTATGGAAAACATCAGGAAAGAAGGCCTCGGCTGGTGATTATGGACCACATCAGGAAAGAAGGCCTCAGCTGGTGATTATGGACCACGTCAGGAAAGAAGGCCTCAGCTGGTGATTATGGACCACATCAGGAAAGAAGGCCTCAGCTGGTGATTATGGACCGCATCAGGAAAGAAGGCCTCAGCTGGTGATTATGGACCACATCAGGAAAGAAGGCCTCAGCTGGTGATTATGGACCACATCAGGAAAGAAGGCCTCAGCTGGTGATTATGGACCACATCAGGAAAGAAGGCCTCAGCTGGTGATTATGGACCACATCAGGAAAGAAGGCCTCGGCTGGTGATTATGGACCACATCAGGAAAGAAGGCCTCAGCTGGTGATTATGGACCACATCAGGAAAGAAGGCCTCAGCTGGTGATTATGTACCGCATCAGGAAAGAAGGCCAGCTGGTGATTATGGACCACATCAGGAAAGAAGGCGTCGGCTGGTGATTATGGACCACATCAGGAATGAAGGCCACCACTCGTGAGCAACTACCAGTAACAATTGGCCACTGACTGTTTTGTATTGATCTCCAGTACAGTGTTCCTTACAATAAAGACAATAAAGACTTAAAGGTCTATAATAGTTCTAGAACCATTCCATATGTTCTATAATAGTTCTAGAACACCTCCATATGGACCCACTGAAGAGACGAGTCTTCAATAAAGACTTAAAGGTAGAGATTGGTCTATAATAGTTCTAGAACCATTTCATATGTTCTATAATAGTTCTAGAACACCTCCATATGGACCCACTGAAGAGACGAGTCTTCTTCCAGAAGCTGTTTTTCCATACTAAGAAATGATGGCAGAGACATGATGTACAAAAAAAGTTTCGATCAGCGAAATAAATAACACAAAATTGGTCAGGATCACGTAAGACCTCCACTGCACGGCCATTCACCCACATATGCTTAAGTTCCCCATTCACAGGGCACAAGTGGTCACTGAATGGTTTGATGAGCATGAAAATGATGTAAACCACATGCCAGGGTGTCTCAATCACCAAATCACAACCAAATTGAACACTTATGGAACAGTCTGGAGCCTGAGAAATGGTTCCACCACCTTCAATAAAACACTAAATTCTGACATTTCTTGTGAAGTGTTGCATCTAATAGAGTCCAAGACACGTGTAGAATCTATGTCAAGATGCATTGAAGCTGTTCTGCCTCGTGCCAGACGCCCTATTAAGACACTATACCTTGGTGTTTCCTTTATTTTGACAGTTACGTATACCTGTACCAGTACGAAGGTCAAGTTCGGGTCAATTCAATATCCTGAATTAATTTATTTCAAGAACTGAGAACAAATCTCTGGGAAAAAAACCAAGGGCCATTTTTCCTGGGGAAAAAAAAAGATAGCAGATTTAAACAATTGAAAATCATGGAAAGCGAGAGTGTTTCAATCGAGAGCCGAACGAGGGAGGGAGCGAGAGAGAGAGAGAGCGAGAGAGAGAGAGGGAGGCAGAGTGACCGACTGCTGAGAGAGAGAGAGAGAGAGAGAGAGAGAGAGGGAGGCAGAGTGACCGACTGCTGAGAGAGAGAGAGAGAGAGAGAGAGAGAGGGAGGCAGAGTGACCGACTGCTGAGAGAGAGAGAGAGAGAGAGACAGACAGAGACAGAGAGAGAGAGAGAGACAGAGAGAGAGAGAGAGAGAGAGAGAGAGAGAGAGAGAGAGAGAGAGAGAGAGAGAGAGAGACAGAGAGAGAGAGAGAGAGAGAGACAGAGAGAGACAGAGAGAGAGAGACAGAGAGAGAGAGAGAGAGAGACAGAGAGAGAGAGAGAGACAGAGAGAGAGAGAGACAGAGACAGAGAGAGAGAGAGAGAGAGAGATAGAGACAGAGAGAGAGAGAGAGACAGAGAGAGAGAGAGAGAGAGAGAGAGAGAGAGAGATACCTTTGTTGACCTCCTCCTGTGTGAAGCTCTTGACAGGTCCTTTAACAGCCACCGCGTCCTGTCCTCCTCCTTTAGAAAGCTGTAGTCTTCCTACAGGAGGATCTTTGATCAGGACGTACCTCATCTTCAGGCTGTCTGGTTCGGAATCTGATCCCTTCAGGTTCTGCTCAGTGATCTTAGACGCTGCGCCTGAGGGAAGAGATAACAGACACTCAGAAAAATAGCAGAATACAAGACTCTAGAATAGCATTTCGCTACACCCGCAATATCATCTGCTATGTATGTGACCAATAACATCTGCTAAACACGTGTATGTGACCAATAAATTAGATTTTTTTGAATTCTATTTGCATCTTCAGTTCTGACTGCTTTGTTGGAGTTTGTTCCGGTTAACCAATTCCATATTGACATACTCTGAGTACACCAAACATTAGGAACACCTTCCTAATATTGCGTTGACCCCCCCCCCCCCCCCCCCTTCGAACAGTCTTCGGACTTTACAAGGTGTCGAAAGCAGGTCGATATTGACTCCAATGCTTTGTGTCCAGTTGGCTGGATGTCCGTTGGGTGGTGGACCATTCTTGATACACACAGGAACCTGTTCAGGGTGAAAAACCCAGCAGCGTTGTAGTTCTTGACACATACACAAACCGAAGTCTCAATTGTCTCAAGGCTTAAAAATCCTTATTTGACCCGTCTCCTCCCCCTTCATCTACACTGATTGAAGTGGATTTAACAAGTGACATCAACAAGGGATCATATCTTTCACCTGGTCAGTCTATGTCATGGAAAGAGCAGGTGTTCCTAATGTTTTGTATACTCAGTGTTTATATTCAGCTGCTTCCGGTCTATCATTGCAACTCAACGTAATCCAACCCATCTCAGATGTCTGGTTCCCCCGATGTGAGGGTCGTTGAGCGGTTGTGGACCGGTTCCGACTGACATTTTGTGAACGGTGTCGAGTCCCCTGCCTTGTAGTGGCAGAAATCCAATCTGTCTGCGTTCTGTTTCCACCCCGCAGAGCTGACTTGAAGTGTCAGGTTTCAGACCCCCGACATTATCACATGTCACATTTTCTATCCTATTCAGACAAAGAATCGATTTCTCTTCCACTGAGCGAGACAGCCCAGCCTGGGAGACGGCATATGAACGGTAACAGTCTAGCCGTTGTGGTTCCAATCTTGCTATGATATTCTCAGCAGGAACATCTCAACATGAAAAAAAATACAAAATGATTTCATAAAACGTAAAGAAGACCACGTTTATCTTGTTCACAGACGACCAAAATCAAATCATGCTTAAAGCTGAAGTTGTAACGAATCTGCACACATTTTTATTTTTTATCCCTTTCTCTCCCCAATTTCATGGTATCCAATTGTTGTAGGAGCTACTATCTTGTCTCATCGCTACAACTCCCGTACGGGGCTCGGGAGAGACGAAGGAATCTGCACACATTTTTATTTTTTACCCCTTTCTCTCCCCAATTTCATGGTATCCAATTGTTGTAGGGGCTACTATCTTGTCTCATCGCTACAACTCCCGTACGGGGCTCGGGAGAGACGAAGGAATCTGCACACATTTGAATGATGTTTCTGCGCCGTTCAATGGACTTTTAGGAGAAAATGATCTTTCGTCAGTAATATGATAATATTATATACATATGAAATAGTCCGTCAATAAGTTTGATCATTAGTTATTTTACATTTAAAAGAAATGTGAAATCTAATTGTGTTGTTTATAATTTAACTGTTACGATATTCAGAAAACACGTCAGTCATGTCAACCCTATTGCCCCACATATATGATTTAAAAAATATATATATTTTCATAATATTTGTACTATATATTTAAGCCTCTGTCCTAAAAAGTGAGTACACCTTTAAGAACTATTTTTAACGGAAAATATGAATTCCAGAACTTTCTAAAACGATGCAACAGTACCAGTTACTGTGCATGGCCAACCGACGAAAGATTTACGTTTGGATAAGTCTATTTAGGTGGGAAATCAACATTTTGCCCCATCATTCAGGCCTCCTTAACATCCCCTTCTCAAACAACAGGCATGTCATCGACCCACATCCCTCTCCTCCAGCCCTCTCCTCTAGCCCTCTCCTCCAGCCCTCTCCTCCAACCCTCTCCTCCAGCCCTCTCCATACCTGCGGCCAGCTGCAGGCCTCCTTAACATCCCCTTCTCAAACAACAGGCATGTCCATCGACCCACATCTCTCTCCTCCAGCCCTCTCCATACCTGCGGCCAGCTGCAGGCCTCCTTAACATCCCCTTCTCAAACAACAGGCATGTCCATCGACCCACATCTCTCTCCTCCAGCCCTCTCCATACCTGCGGCCAGCTGCAGGCCTCCTTAACATCCCCTTCTCAAACAACAGGCATGTCATCGACCCACATATCTCTCCTATAGCCCTCTCCTCTAGCCCTCTCCTCCAGCCCTCTCCTCTAGCCCTCTCCTCTAGCCCTCTCCTCCAGCCCTCTCCTCCAGCCTTCTCCTCCAGCCCTTTCCTCCAGCCCTCTCCTCTAGCCCTCTCTTCCAGCCACCTCTCCTCTAGCCCTCTCCTCCAGCCCTCTTCTCCAGCCCTCTCCTCCAGCCCTCTCCTCCAGCCCTCTCCTCTAGCCCTCTCCTCCAGCCATCTCTTCCAGCCCTCTGCTCCAGCCCTCTCCTCCAGCCCTCTCCTCCAGCCCTCTCCTGCGGCCAGCTGCAGGCCTCTGTTACCTGACATCCTTGGCCCTTCAGTCTTCCTGACGTCGACGGTGAAGGTGAGCCGCCCGGTGCTGGTGTGGATGCCGTCGGTCAGGGAGAAGGCTAGCTCGTCACTGCCCCCGCTGGCCAAATCAGGGGTGTACACCATAAGCAGATCCAACACGTCCTGGTAGTAGGATTGAGATTGATTAGTCGATCGAGGTCATGCGTATCGTTAACTCAGCTCTATTAACCTATTTATGTAACAAAATACAAAACAATTATTTAATGAATCAATGTCTTACAGCAGAGATTAATGAATTAATCTGCCCTAGCACTCATCAAGTAATTGATTCCCGAAAACCTTGTGTTTGAACTCATCTCTACCTGGTAGGTGAACGTGGAACCCTGGGACAGAATCAGACCGTTCTCCAGAGGCTGGGAGTAGAACTGGCGTCTACGCAGCTTGCCTGAAAACAGGACCATGGTGGTACAGGTTGAGTATGTGGGGTTGTAGCGTTGCCTGAAAACAGGACCATGGTGGTACAGGTTGAGTATGTGGGGTTGTAGCGTTGCCTGAAAACAGGACCATGGTGGTACAGGTTGAGTATGTGGGGTTGTAGCGTTGCCTGAAAACAGGACCATGGTGGTACAGGTTGAGTATGAGGGGTTGTAGCGTTGCCTGAAAACAGGACCATGGTGGTACAGGTTGAGTATGTGGGGTTGTAGCGTTGCCTGAAAACAGGACCATGGTGGTACAGGTTGAGAATGTGGGGTTGTAGCGTTGCCTGAAAACAGGACCATGGTGGTACAGGTTGAGTATGTGGGATTGTAGCGTTGCCTGAAAACAGGACCATGGTGGTACAGGTTGAGTATGTGGGATTGTAGCGTTGCCTGAAAACAGGACCATGGTGGTTCAGGTTGAGTATGTGGGGTTGTAGCGTTGCCTGAAAACAGGACCATGGTGGTACAGGTTGAGTATGTGGGGTTGTAGCGTTGCCTGAAAACAGGACCATGGTGGTACAGGTTGGTATGTGGGGTTGTAGCGTTGCCTGAAAACAGGACCATGGTGGTACAGGTTGAGTATGTGGGGTTGTAGCGTTGCCTGAAAACAGGACCATGGTGGTACAGGTTGAGTATGTGGGGTTGTAGCGTTGCCTGAAAACAGGACCATGGTGGTACAGGTTGAGTATGTGGGGTTGTAGCGTTGCCTGAAAACAGGACCATGGTGGTACAGGTTGAGTATGTGGGGTTGTAGCGTTGCCTGAAAACAGGACCATGGTGGTACAGGTTGAGTATGTGGGGTTGTAGCGTTGCCTGAAAACAGGACCATGGTGGTACAGGTTGGTATGTGGGGTTGTAGCGTTGCCTGAAAACAGGACCATGGTGGTACAGGTTGAGTATGTGGGGTTGTAGCGTTGCCTGAAAACAGGACCATGGTGGTACAGGTTGAGTATGTGGGGTTGTAGCGTTGCCTGAAAACAGGACCATGGTGGTACAGGTTGAGTATGTGGGGTTGTAGCGTTGCCTGAAAACAGGACCATGGTGGTACAGGTTGAGTATGTGGGGTTGTAGCGTTGCCTGAAAACAGGACCATGGTGGTACAGGTTGAGTATGTGAGGTTGTAGCGTTGCCTGAAAACAGGACCATGGTGGTACAGGTTGAGAATGTGGGGTTGTAGCGTTGCCTGAAAACAGGACCATGGTGGTACAGGTTGAGTATGTGGGGTTGTAGCGTTGCCTGAAAACAGGACCATGGTGGTACAGGTTGAGTATGTGGGGTTGTAGCGTTGCCTGAACAGAATGATAATAATTATAACGGTATGTGTGATTTATTCAGCTGAAGAACAGGGTAGATATATAAATAATACATCTAAGTGGTTAATATAGCTTCATCCCAGGCCGTAGAAAAGCCTTGAATCCGGACAACTTGAGTCCGGGGCGTGAGTTAAGTATGTGTTTTGCGCTGGGCGATGTTGTTAAGCAGAGGCTGTCTGGTAGACAGACAGGCAGGCAGGCAGACAGACAGGCAGACAGACAGACAGACAGACAGACAGACAGACAGACAGACAGACAGACAGACAGACAGGCAGGCAGGCAGGCAGGCAGGCAGTTAGACAGGAGAGGAGACAGGGCCTCTATAGCCTCCCTCTGTGACAGGCCTCTATAGCCTCCCTCAGTGACAGGCCTCTATAGCCTCCCTCTGTGACAGGCCTCTATAGCCTCCTTCTGTGACAGGCCTCTATAGCCTCCCTCTGTGACAGGCCTCTATAGCCTCCCTCTGTGAAAGGCCTCTATAGCCTCCCTCTGTGAAAGGCCTCCATAGCCTCCCTCTGACCTGACAGTACCGGGAGAGTTAGAGGGAGGGGTGCAGAGACCTGACAGTACCAGGAGAGTTAGAGGGAGGGGTGGAGGGTGGAGGAAATGGAGGGGTGGAGGGAGATGGAGGGATGAGAGAGAGTTAGAGGGAGGTATGGAGGGGTGCAGGGACCTGACAGTACCGGGAGAGTTAGAGGGAGGGGTGGAGGGGTGGAGGAAATGGAGGGGTGGAGGGAGATGGAGGGATGAGAGAGAGTTAGAGGGAGGAATGGAGGGACCTGACAGTACCGGGAGAGTTAAAGGGAGGGGTGGAGGGGTGGAGGAAATGGAGGGGTGGAGGGAGATGGAGGGATGAGAGAGAGTTAGAGGGAGGGATGGAGGGGTGCAGGGACCTGACAGTACCGGGAGAGTTAGAGGTAGGGGTGGAGGGGTGGAGGGAGATGGAGGGAGAGTTAGAGGTAGGTATGGAGGGATGGAGGGAGATGGA